>NC_041349.1:20586048-20591048 GCF_004354835.1 Perca flavescens
AGCTCATGATGACATTGGCATTTATGTTGAAGGAGTAATCATTCTGGACAACATTGGATCTGTAGCCCAAGCATGTGCAATGATGCTGGGAGTCATGTATGTACTGAACATGGCTTACCCCAAAGAGCTGAAATACTCCTATGAATTCATTCAGAAAGTGCTCTTGCAAATGGATGGTGAAAGGCTTTCCCCCAAAGTCCTTGGACTAAAGAACAAAATCATTGCTGGACTGGAGGATTTCTTCAGCCGCTCTTGTGAATCAAGGCGTTACGGTGTTTCGAACTGAAAAACAGAGTGAATGGTGGACTGTAATATTCACACAGCCACTGGTGTGAACATTTAAAACTGTACAATGGATTTTGTGGAATATTCACCTGAAATAAAAATTGCAATCCTGGAAATAAGAGCACAAAATTCATCCATCCACTACCGCCATATGAATATTAGAAGTTAAGCGCCTTGAGAGGAACAGTTGGTGGTGGCTGTGCCATTAAACCATTGCATAAGAAGAGGACACAACAAGATGTTAAAAGAGCTCTGGTCAAAGTTCAAACAATGGAGAACCATGTGGAAAACATGGTGAAATTATTATTGAATGTATTAATGTGAGGAAGGTTACAGCCTCCTTTGTTTTCATTGCCACTATTTTTATTATTCTTGGAGGAACTTAAGCTTCAGTGGACGTTTACGTCACATGTTTCATGTACATCATGATGTATTCAGTAAGTCTGTTTCCATATTGATACACCAACTTTTGCACCTCAGCTAAGCATAAAATCTATTTTGCGATATTGTGGTCTTTTCTTCTATTACGGTATTCTTTGAATCTAAGTGTTTGCTGTTTTTGGTAATCTCAGCATCAGGTCCTCAGTGTGTGATGTGTTCCAGCTGTGGATGGTTCTGGTACTATAGTATTTTTGTTATGTATAGTACTGGTGTATTTTGTCATTTGTAGATTTTGTGCTCTTGCAAATGGGTGGAAAAGGGTTTCCTCAAGTCCTTTTGACTAAAGAACAAAATCAGTGCTGGACTGTAGGCTTTCTTCAGCTGCTATTGTGAACCCTTTTAAGCTGCATTGGTATTGTGTGTTTAGGGGGTGATAAAGCACATTTCATATAATGTGAAATGCAGCTCTAGAATATGTTGCAAAGTAAAGAACAAAGTGAGTGGTGAAATAGGTGCTTGTTTTGTGGAAAATTGGGTATTATATTGACTCAATGTACGTGTTTGCAGTTTATTGTAATCTCAAATCGGGTCTTCCAGCTATTCTGGAACATTTGTTGTTTTTTGTTATGAATGGTACATAGTTTTTTATGATAATGGTTGATGGTACATTTTGTTATAAGATAGCAATGTAAGAAATTGTTACCACTGAGTTACATTACTGGCACTCTTGTTTGGGAGAGAGTAAATCTGTTGGATCTCTTGGTCTTGGATCAAGAAAATAAAGTAAGAGTTGACAATATTTGGTTTGCTTTATTTGTCTGAATATTAATGAAAGTTAAGATAGTATAATAGATAAAATAAATTGAACTTAATTTTAGTATGTAGAAATTAAACAACAAATTGATCTGAATGCACATAATTAATTTTAGTATACTGAACCCCAAAAACATTTGTAATTTCTACTCAAAATAGTTTAGCTAAAATATATAAATATAATTAATCTAAAATTACTACAAGAAAATTAGTAAACTCACCTTAAAAAATATAAGTACACTCAACTTATAAAATATATCTGGATTTAGATAAATTTATTTCGTGCAACCACTTACCATAATAAAATTAAGTAAATTCAACATAACATTTTTTTCAGTGCAGGTTTAGCCAAAGTCAAATAATTGCATTGAGCCTCAAGACAGCGCCTCAACTTACCTGGCAAATTTAATCAATTTCAGTTGCACCCTGGAGATGGGCTTGATTTAGCACTACGGCGAGACAGTGCCATCGACACACTACAAATGCTTGTGCTTCGCATTTGCAATCACATGGATGAAAACAGAAAACGAGAGAGAATGATATGACTCTAGGTTCACAATACTCATATTTCAGGTAGTTCATGCCCAATCAGAAGCACACAAGCAGGTACACACATACGCACCTGAACATGACATGTCAGTCTAAAGTGAGGTACTCCCTGCATCAGTGAACTAGCACCTACTATATGCTTTACAAGCAGTGCAAATTAAGTGCTGTCTTGAAGCATTCCAACAGAAAGTTAAATCAGGTTGAACAAATGTCATTGAAGTCACTCTCTCACAAGAGACAGAAGAGGCCGCTTTGACATTCAGTAGAAGAGCCTCTCTCACTCCAGTATATATTAAAGGGAAGTGCTTAACACGAGAATTAAAGGGTAACAATTACTAATAATTCAAAAAGATGCACACGGGCAAAATACTCAAAGGATGACAGTATGAGTCTCGAGATAATTAGGAAATGTTATGAACAATGTCAGAAAAAAAAAAAAAGAAATCACACCAGAAAAGAGAAAAAGCTTATTTTGACGGATCAACAGAGATGCGTTCATTTGAAAGGTTGATGTTTGCGTACAAAAACACACACATTCAAATCAAGAACTCTCTAGCAAACCGTTAAAGTCACAGTTAAGGTCAAGTCAAATCACCAATTTTACAGGTATCGCTATAGTGCTTTAACAGTTTTTGCCTATTTCCATTTGCACAGAAACCAATTCTAATGCTCCATATGGTACCAAATAATGTCCAATTCAACAACAGCAAGGAAACCTCTAAAATGAGCCATACAAAGAGCTTACAAATGCAAAGTATATTTTAATAAATTTCTCCAACAATCCTGCAGAGCCATGTACAGTAATCTACTGAGCAAATTTTGAAAATAATAACAACTTAAAATTACTGTTGTGTAAGAACAGTTACCGCCCCAACTATTCTGTATAATGACTCAGATGTTTTTCTTTGCTGTCAATGATTAATTGGGAAGAAAATGTTGCTAAGCCATTAACAAAAGCTCAGTGTTGGCCTTTATTGTTGGCATTTTACTATTCATTTGAGTGTACTTTTACAGGTATAAAGAAGTTGTAATTGGCCATTATGCAGACACGCTGCATATTCCAGATTCATTTAATGTACATAGACCAAAAGAAAAAACTGCCAAAGCAAATCCAAAACAGCCATTAGCATGCTAAGAGATGTTAGGGCTTATGTTATATGGATGATACAATGTTTTTTCGCTAATTTGCGCTGGCACAAGCATGCAATTCCACTTGCAGCATAATTTTATTCCCAAGGAATGGAGGCTTCTTATTAAAATCTAATTTTGTGCAGTTGTCTCCAAAGAACAGGCATTTAATGAAACAAGAATGCATGGTCTCTAATGAGCATGAGACTGCAAGAAGTTACGCTAAAGATTTAATTTTCAAGGATTTTATGGAACTGTCCCCACCAGCACCTAAATGGTTCTACTTTTGTTTATTTTTCCTTTTTAATAGTGAGTGGCACAGCCCCAGCAAGAAAAAGTGCATATAATCATTTTTGGAAAATGTATTTTCCTAAATTTTTTTTGCTTGACTATGTATTTCCCAATTACTTATTATGTGCATCAAGTATGGCATTAACATGTATTGGACAATCTTTCCATATATTTAAATATGTATAGGTATATAATAAATGTATGTTTTTATATGTTTGTTCTATCAGGGTTCCTTTTTTAATACAATGTGTTACTAAATTAACATTTATTTTAACAATAGATTATTAAATGTGAGGAATTATAGCAGAGAACTTTACTTGAGCATTAGTTATTTATGTAGTAAAACAAACAAAAAAGTTTATCCCCATGTGCAAAAAGTATTAAAAATAGAATCAGGTGCACTCTGAAGGTGCAAATGATAAAAAGCGTTTTAGTCTAGAAGGTCCACCTGTATATCAAGATCAGACATATGGTCACGACTCACGACTCGTTTTAAATGTACAGGTTTGTGATAATCCTGTGAGATCGTCCCAGAGCTAAAAATCAAACAAAAAAACTGATATTCACAGATATAGAGAATCTCAGACTGCTGCCAGTGTGTTTAGAAGAGGTCAAATTCACAATCTCAACCCCTTTTAAAATGCTTCAACAACTTCTAGGAAAACCAGAGTAACACTTAATGATGTACAGGTACCTCTATCCACAGTTACTGTCAAAGTACCAACTATAACACACATTTGATCCACATGGTAGCTTAGGAAGGTTTGCCTAGGTGAAGAACAACACTACTATAACAACACATTCTGTACTAAGTCAGGTGTCTAGTAAACCAAAACATTGCCTTTGAAAAGATCAGGCTTAATCATTTCTGAAGCATTATAGTTTCTAATTTTGATGGAAAAAAGTAGTAAGCATCAACGACTCCAGTATACTGTACCTGACTCTTACCATGAGTTTACACTACAAGCAACATGGTCAACAAGTAACCTTTTGTCTGTTACAGATCTGAGGGCCTAATTTACTAACACTAGCGCAGTTTGCGCTGCGTCTGTTTATGCGAGTTCGGTAATAGCGCACGCTTCCACATTTTGCGTAGTATTTATCAACCCTGACACCCATCAGGCAATCAGCGTCTTTCTCCGCCCACTATACCGTAAATTGCGCTGTAGCGAAGCGGTACTTGTGCTATGATATGGCTGATTGCAGACTGCGATATTCCCACTGCTGATGCTATGACTGTTTGAAATGATCCTGATGCCAAGATTTGTAATGTAGCGAGGAGTTTAACAACTGCTGGAATGGGATGTGAACGCTGAGTGGGAGATTCAATTTCATCTTTGATTTCTTCCAGTAACTCTAATATTGCATGGCTGCTTGATCTGTAACGCTAAATGATGTTGTGTTCACTGACAAAGTGTGATTCTTATGTTAAAAACATTTTCAGCTTCGCCTATGTCTTCGTCTTGCTCAAATTACTGTTGCCATTTCACCAGCGGCATAAAGGTCTACGAGGAAACTCGATTGCGGCTGGTTTAGACCTGCTTTTAAGAGGC
>NC_041349.1:20596048-20678548 GCF_004354835.1 Perca flavescens
ATTTGCGCCTTGTGACTCGGCACCACCCAGACAACAACATCAATTTCCACTAGTGATAAGTTGCTCTGGACTTTCCTCTTCATTAAGAAAACATAATTATGTCAGGGTGGAAAGTGAGTGCAGAGCTTTTAAATGGAATGAGAAGAGCTGATTTGATTGGCTACGATTGATGCCAGCACCCGACACAGTCACCGATAATTTATTCCTAATCAAACCTAGTTTCCAGCTCTGGCACAGGTGCCAACTGTGCCACAGGTGCCTGTTCCTGCATGTGCACAAATAGTCACATCCTGTGCACCCTGCACAGTTGACTGCACTGTGTACCATGCACCACTAATTCATCAAAATAGGAACAATTGGTTGTTTTTTCTCCACCCCTGCATGCATATTTTGATAACAGAGAACACTGGGGTTTGCTTTGAATCTGTCTTTGCAGAATACTTGACCTTATAAAAATACTTTCATTCTTTGTCCATAAGAAACACATCTAACCCCCAAATATGCCTACTGAGCCTTGCTGGACCAAAGATATCTTGATGGACTGACATTTATGTGCCGCACTACCAAGGCTACAGTAGCACCACACTGTTTGCTCCATAAAGTCTGACAAAATACAGTTTTTAAAGCAGAAAAAAAAACTTTAAATTGACTTTAATTTGTTCATGATTCATGCAATCCTCTGCAACCTACTGACCAAGCATAATTCCCAGTCCTTCCCATTTTTCCAAATGCAACAAAGTTATGCTATAGGCCTCTGGCTGCGAAATTAACATAAATATGTTACCTGTGATACTGTAAATCACTGGTTGCAAAAAAGAAGAAAAAAAAAAAGAACCCAATTTTGTCTATTTGCTGGCTACATACTGTACAAGCTAAAATGTAGATAAATGATGAAGACATAAGTATTGAGTGACAACTTTGCTTAATAAGGAGTTTGCTACAGCACTTACCAGAACTGTTGCCCGAAATGAAGACTGACGAGTTGTTACCCATCTGTTGTTGTAAGCTTAAATTGATGTTGGGCTGCTTTTCACACAGTAGCATATTGATACTGCCAATCATGTTCTTTTGGAAATCCAATGAACTAGCAGCTTTAAGGATCATGGAGTTCTGCAACCTGGCCATCTGGATACAACAATGTAAAAGTCAGGAATTTAGAAAAAACTGAAAAATAGCCATACCATCATAGAGTACAATTATGGATTCCTGTCTAGTGTACATGACACAGTGGCAACACTAACCTCCTCAATCACTGGTAACGCATCTTGAGTGGTTTTCCCCATCAGTGTCACTGCGTCTGCTGCATTCAGATTCAAAGCTGAAGGTACCTAAAGGAGGGCATGAACAGTTGATTTACAGAACAATACTGTAGCTACTACATGAATGGCAAACAAGGAAACAATCCAATGTATTATTATGCCTTATGTGTTACTATGCCCTAAAAGAAATATAATATGTATGTTATTGTACTGCAAAGCCAGTAGCTACAATTATGTGTCCACATCTGCGCAGAAAATACCAGTTCCATATCAGCCTTTCCACTGAAGATACTATATAAACTCACTCATTTGTACATCTCGACCTGTAAATTGTATCCTAAAATCATCCTCCCTGGCACTGGTTAATAAAAGTTGCATTAAAATGACAAGTGTTACTGTGTGTTACAGTAACATTCTGAAGGTACACAGTATGAATCCAATTACAAGAACAAAATTGCATGCCCTTTTAACCATTGTCATTTTCATGCATCAAGTGTCAAGTAAAAGCTGTACTAGGAGTGCCTGTATTATCTTTCAGCAAATACAATTACAAAGCTTAGAGACATATGCAAGACATAGGTCGAGAAAGACTAAGAGTGGGCAGATCAGAAGGCTGAGAGATGTATAAAGAAGGGTAATCCTGCAGTAGTATTCACAATTAGAAGCCCATTCAAGCACATTTGGGACAACAGCCTGGCTATTGATTGAGTCTTGCATACATTCATTTAGGATCACTTTACTCTCAGACACTAAGGAGGAGACTTAGTCAAAAAGCACAGAAGTCTCATACAATTTTGAGCAAAACAGCTGAAAATCACCAATCAACGCAAGGAGAGATTTCAGCAATGTCACATTAAGGAGGGAGATAAAGTGAACCATGGCACAAAAACGATTTCTCAAGCTCATTTGTTAAACTCAATTTTTAGTGCACTTTGTTCCACTTGAAGACTTCAATGGCAACCAGGTAAGCTGATTAGAAATATAATACTACAAGAATGATATAACCATACATATTTTTGAATGGTACAAAAAGTTAAGATTTGCTAAGTTAATGAACTTTCAAAGGGCATTATGCTATCAAAGATAGATTTAATAAAGACACACTTTGACATTTAAAAGACCACTCTTCCCTATTCATTGTGTTCTGAAACTATTTCCAGAAACCCAAACAAAGTTGTGGAGCCACTGTCTAAATCACCCCTACTGCTAAGTAATAAACCCTGACTTCTTCCCTTGTTCTTTTCTTTATGTTGTTGTTGCTATCACAATCATTCAGCAATATCAAGCTTTAATTGTGAAGGCTTGATGTTCTTTTCCATCTATTTGCTTGCGGCACTGAAGAGCCTTTCCACTATATCTTGTCTAGGCTTTCTCTTCTTCCTGTGTCTCAAAATGCCTGTGGGCTTAAAATGTTCAAATGCTATCTCCTACGAACTTCCTGCCTTATTACTTATTTATTGGATTTGTTGTCCCATATATTTTCTCTCAAAGATAAAATCAAAAGGAAAGTGCAGGCTTCTAGCATCCCAAAGGGAAGTCAGAGATTTAAAATAATTCAACAAAACATTGGTTCTAATAAATAATTCCCACCTGACTGCATGTATTCTAGTCAAATCACCGAAAGACACAGAGGTGCACACGACAATGGTAATGTTAAAAGCTTAGACATGGGACGTAAACGGTTTTCTCACTCAAAATGGAAGAAATTCAAATACATTAAAGTGCTCATATTATGCTTTTTGGCTTTTCCCCTTTGCTTTATTGTGTTATATATCATTTTTGTGCACATTATAGGTTTACAAAGTGAAAAAGCCCAAAGTCCACCCTAAAGGGACTTACCATCTCCAACAGAAAACTGCTCCAAACAGCTCTATTGTAGTCCAGCCTTTACTTCTGTGATGAACGTGCATCATTTTGTAACACACGTTATTATGCTCGCCTAGCTGCTA
Source organism: Perca flavescens (assembly GCF_004354835.1). NCBI lineage: Eukaryota > Metazoa > Chordata > Actinopteri > Perciformes > Percidae > Perca > Perca flavescens. The sequence continues at coordinate 20,599,257 of NC_041349.1, forward strand.
ACATGGCACTCTTTCAGACTAGCTAGCAGTACTTACTGCGCATGTGTGACTCCCAACAAAGATGGAACAGAAGTGAGATGTCTCGCTCTGTAGCTAAAACAGAGCTCAACACACAGGGTGAAAAGAGGTGCTGCAGCAATGTGCAGTACAACAAATATATGGTGTTTTCTGAAAATTAAACCACATAAACCTATTCTGGTACAACCTCTAAATACAATTATGAACCTGAAAATGAGCATAATATGAGCATTGTAAGATAATGGTGCAGTAACAGCATGCTGCCGGTAGGTTTTGCCATAATTTGGATGCATTAGCAAGTTTTAACTTGAAAAGCTATTTCTTCATCTCTCTAAGTCACAGAGCCAGAAAGCATAAAGTTTAACTTTTAAATTGGTTACTCAATTGGCTGGGACCGAAATTCATTGTCTTTGAATTCAATTTACTGCAAGCCATGCGAGAATTATAGATAAAACAGACAATGTTCCCCAAATACTTTTAAACTGTAACAGTACGTGATTGATAGAATATCCATGCAGAAAATTAACTTGAGCAGCCATGTTTACTTTTTCTTATTTATCTCTCAATTTAGGGTGAATCTATCATAACTCCCGTAACTATGAAATGCCACAAGAAGGCTCAACAGGAAATTTTGACATAAAAAAAAAAAAAAAAAAACTTTCTATCAACAACCTCAACTACACTCAGTAGTTTAGAAATCATATTGTCTCAGCAAATAGTGAATAATGATGTTAAAGTGATGGTTCGAAGTAATTTACCCTAGGGTCCTTTGCACCATGACCTCGAGCCAAACACCCCCCCAGAAGCTTTTTTCACCTGGGTCTAACATTGGGCGAGTTAGCATAGAGTAGCGTTAGCAGCTGAATAGCTTAGCGCAGGGGCTAATGGACCCACGTTTGTATCTCTTAAATGACCCCACTAATAATGCCCAAAATGATACCAAAGGTCTACACTAGTATATATAGGTTATGCACTCATAAAACGATGGATTGGAAAGTTTGTAAATACACCAGAAGTTTATGTAAATAACACTTGCCTGCTGGCTTCTGCTCTCTGCTGTTGTTGTTGCTGCTGTGAGACGAGTGCTTAGGGACGTCTACAAATTACAACACCGAAAAGAGATGCAACAAAAATATTTTTTAATTTAACTTATTTTTTAAAGTGCTGTAATAATTAGCAGGAGACAAGTAATAATTGAGGTAAGTTTGGAGACATTACCTTATTTAATCATTAAATTAATAAATATTTTTGTTGCATCTCTTTTCGGTGTAGTAATTTGTAGACAGCCCTAAGCACTTGTCTAACTGCAGGTAGCAGCAGCAGCAGCAGAAGCAACAACGGAGAGCAGAAGAGAGCAGGCAAGTGTTCATAAACTTCTGGTGTACTTACAAACTTTCCAATCCATCGTTTTATGAGTACATAACCTATTTGTACTAGTGTAGAAGTTTGGTATCATTTCGGGCATTATTAGTGGGGTCATTTACGAGATACAAACGTGGGTCCATTAGCCCCTGCGCTAAGCTATTCAGCTGCTAACGCTACTCTACGCTAACTCGCCCAATGTTAGACCAAGGTGAAAAAAGCTTCTGGGGGGGGTGTTTGGCTCGAGGTCATGGTGCAAAGGACCCTAGGGTAAATTACCCCGAACCATCACTTTAAGGTATACAAGGTTTTGCAAAACAAATACATTTTTCTATCACTGTTAGATTTGAACAATGTGTGGTAAATGTTTTTAATGCAAATAATTTGATTGTTTTTTAAGCCAAGTTAAATCCAAACTGAAATTAAAAACCATTTTTGCACCAAAAAAATCATCATCAATCACTAGGTAAAGTACAGAGTGCTAAAGTTACAGGACTACTTGTTGATGTGAGTTTTAACAGTCTGGTCATTTACCATCACAACATGTGGACCCATGAATGAGAGACAGTCAACGCAAGCGAGACCAACTCTTTTGTATAGTGTGGAACAAGCACAGCACTGAGCTGTTCAGGCAGGAGATCTAACACTGACAAGTCAGTGCAAATATTAGAACGCTAGGCTTCCACTTACTCATAGTGGAGGCTCATTAGCCTAGCTTGCTCGGTTCCACTTTCCTAGTGGAAGAGAATTGTAACTGTACAATTGGTCATAGCAAATGGTTTAAAATCGTTAAAACAGTTTAAATTGGTACATAACTACAGCTATGTTAAAAATGTTTGGAGGCTATACAGGGCTATGACATGCTCCAGTCAGTGGTGCACAATGGAAGTTGACAGTGCATCTCCTGGCAACGCCAGCTCTCAAATGTAAGTCATGGGAAATGTGGAGGCTGAGACATCACAAGAGTTTCAAATTTACATTTTAATACCACCTTCATTAGCCCAGACAGTGTAATTTTTAAGGATGCTAGATGTGGGTAACCTTGCCAACAGGAATGAGGGCTTTTCAAATGTAGACATTATGGCCTGTGTTACTACAGTACAGTGTCCCTGTCAGGCCAATTAATATAAACCCAGCTTCCAAATGCATTCACTCTCCAACTTTTGTAAAAATGGGAAAATTGGGTCCAAGGTACTATGCAGGTCTCATCATTCTCAAATCAGACAAGTTGTGAGATTTGTTTTGTGGTGCGGGCGACAGCAAGAAAAGCTTACCTTAGAAAGCACTTTACTCTCATCCAGGTTTTGCAGAAGTACTTGTTGGGCGTTAATCAGCTGCCGTGGAGTGCGGGAGCAGCTGACATTTTGAAAAGCCACCTTTTCAGCTCTGCTGTTAAATTGGATATATTCATCCAGATTTGTCCCCTCACACAGGATGCTCTTCAGGTTGTCCGGACTCGAGATGCCCATCATCTGAAAAATAAATACAGACTTTGGTAGAAGTTGACAAAGAAAAGAACTTTGCATCGGACCATATTTTATTTATACATGTGTTGTGTCCTTTGGGTTGTTGTGCAGACATATAGTATGCTATATCCCATTTCAAAATAAAGTGTGACATAGTGTTTTCATTTTAATTAAGGTCTATTTTTCTTCGATCACCCTCAAATAAACACCAACATTCTGTGTGTATGCACACTCACAAAAAAATCTGATGCAAAAAAATTGTTGCATCTGATAATAAAAACTTGAAACTTAAAATAACAGTAAAAATGTGACAGACACATTAACATCAACACCCACACATACCAGATGCATATACACACAGACAGTGTTTTATTATACCAGACATTACACAGTGACACTAAGAAGCAAGACAGGATACATGGCCACAAGACAGAGAATGGCTCATGAACTGCACTAGGAACTTTCTTTCTGAGCACATTTGCAACACAGCACACTGAACCATGAGAATGCCTCATAAACAGTAGGGACATTTTAATCAGTGCACATTGTATTTAAGCACCTTTGCCAATGTCAGTGAAAGATAATGAACTTATTGCAGCTCATCTAATATTACTTGGTACATAACATACAGTACCATGGTATCAATTAGGGAGCATTTAGAGACGAAGACACCCTTATTGCTGTTGCAAGTTCATTTCATTCCAAATTACCTACTTTAGACAGCTTCAAACTACTTTTTTTTTTTCCAATCAAGCAAATGCTAGAGTTTAATGTGATTATGACTGTAAAGAGAAGGAGTCCCAGAGGCAGTTTACGACATTTGTACATTTCAAATATTCAAGCACAACGCTCTTGGCACATTCGGTCTTTTGAACATTTTGATAAAATTTAAATTCTTTTATTTACAGAAAGAGGTGGAAAACCATGTTTCGAAGCAGCTGGGATTCTTACTGGAGACTGTTTTCAACATGCAAGCAGAGTAGCAAAATGATACTCACTGGATTGAGTTTAATCCCAGCATTCATGAGACTTTGGACCACCGATGGTGGAACCAACAAATTCCCTTTCAGGTAAGTGGAGAAAGTTTCATTGTCTCTGAGAATACTCCTTAGGATCACTGGTTGAGCTTAAACAAAGATTGAGAATCATTACTATGGCAGAACAGCAATTGATACACAGCAGGGACACACAATCTGAAATACCGTGTGCAGTAGTGTAGTTGATGTTTACATGTGTGATGCTGACAACTGGTCAGATATGGGAAACTTAAAGTGAAATATATGTGCTTGTTTTTAAGCCGAGTCTTATTTTCATAGTTTTAGCCATAAATCGTCCTTACTTGCCATCTGCACTGCAGATATTTTACAGCATTTCTTTCTCTGCCTCCCTTCTTTGTCTATCTGAAACCCTGCATTTGATTTCCACTAGGACTGAAACGATTCCTCGTGTAACTCGAATAATTCGATTACTAAAAAATAATTTTGCCTCGAAGCTTCATTTAATCAACGTTACCAACGTTGTATCGCTCACGGTGTTTCCGCACAGATGATTATTACTGTTGCACACGCTGCTTGCGACACATGCCATGAAGACTGACAGTGCAGATTACAAAATGAAGAAAGAGCGTAAATAGTGAGGGGCTAAGAGAAGAGACAGGCTGGAGAACACGACAGAAAGTGTCCAAAGTTTGGAATCAGTTCAAACGTAATTAAAACGAAAACTCTGTACAGTGTGTAGCGTCTACTGCTAAATCAAACTAGCTTACCACAATAATAGCACAACGTAAATGCTTCAGCATCTCAACAGAAAACATTCAGTCTAATTTAATCATCCATTCCACAAAGCGGACCTAACAACGACTACCAAAAACAAAGACATGAAAATACGTAGTGGTGACCACAATTTGATCTAAAGAGCCGGAAAAACAGCCGATTGTTGCGCACTATTTTCTCTCACTCTCTCTCTCTTCACGTAGAAACAGCTGATCAATGATCTACTAGCATAAGTGTAACAGAGCTGTGTGACATTTGTAATCAAATTTATAAATGAAAATAGGTTGAGTATAACTAATATTTACATATAGGCTTATATACAGAGCAGTCTCAGGTTGAAACTTGTAGTTCTGAAAGTTAAGTTGCACAACTTCAGATAATGTTTATGTATGTTTAATGTATGCCTTAGTTTGAGGTTGTTATTGCATTTCAGAAAATGTTTTCTTTCATTGTTCCGTTTCTGAGAGATGATATTGTAAGCAATGTAGGCAATAAAAATCTTGCTTTTCCCAAAAATTAAACCAAACTATTGTATATTATTGCTCTTCAATAAAACAAAAGTATTTCTCATCCGACTCAATTAAACGATGGAATAAATCGATGGAATAATCGGTAGAATACTCAATTACTAAAATAATCCATAGCTGCAGCCTTAATTTCCACACTACCTTTGACAAATATGGGTGCATGAAGAGACATGTGTGAGACTTGTGTCATTTGCCCTAATTGACAACTATGCCAACCATGGAGGGGAGCCTGTTGTGTAACTAATAGGACAGCAGCCTTTTCATTTGTCTAACCAAAGCACTAGAGGATTCGGTTGTTGAAATGAAAAGGTTAAAGCTACAGTCCATGACTTTAAAAGCACTGCAGTGCTGATATAAACAATTGCCAAACTTGTGAAAATAAAATCTACAGTGAAACTAAATCATTTACTTTTAATGTGTGCATGTTACTGTAACAAATCAAGAATTCAGAATTCTTCAAAGCATTCTGATTTGGTTTTGTTTTACATGTTGCTTGGAGTGGCTTTACAATCTGATGAATTTGACTTAAAATTATGCTTGAACACTTGAGTTGAATGAATGTGGGAGAGGAGCGATTTGTTGCTAAACAGGTACCAGACTGTTAATCAGCCATTTTCCCCTGATTAGTTGCCCACAGATAGCCAGGATTTAAGAGAGACTGCTTCACAACCAATCGACTGTTCATTCGTACCCCCTCACAATGCTGAATAGCAGGGATCCTACTGAAGTATATACACACATCCATGCACATACGGTATCTATTCAACATGTGTTTTCTTCTCTCTGGGACTCCAGCATGTGCTGTTGAGATGATAAAGGGGTTACATAATTTAATTAGATTAGCCCTTTTGCAAGTGTAATACATGCAAGTCAGTCAATTATCAAGATGAGGGGATGAAGTGAGTTATACTGGGTTATTCAAGGTTCAATTAAGATAAATGTTGGGTAAAAATAACATCATCCTGTATTGTCCAGAATTAATTATGCTGTTTGCAGCACACTCTATACAACACTTCCTGATTCCTACTAAACACATTATTATGCCCCGCATGACTGCAGGAGCATCAGGGGGATGGAAAGGGTGCGATTATAGGGAAAAAGAACATGCTCTGGGCGCTTCCTGAACACGGTTGCATTTCTGATTGAAGTGACCACCCGAGTCTTTTAATCAACCTTTGGTAAAAACAAAAAAACGACAACACAATCACCTTTGCCATCATAGTCTTTTGATAGTACTCCATTCCCCATTCTTGTTAATGACCTTTTGTGCTCTCGCCTCCGACAGTGAATCCCATTAATTATGCCCAGGCTTAGATCTTTGATGGATTTAATCTTGTATATTACAAGCCAGCGACCCCAAAATGCAAATGGCCAACGAGCCGTTTGTTGAACAGCAGTACACCCCTCCCCTCCCCCTTTGTCTCTTTGCAAATTAGGTGCCGTATGAAAATCTGAATATCATCAGGCTAAATGAGCCTAATGCAAAGCAGCAACTTATCAAGACAAACGATCTGTCAGTCTGCACAGCAAATTGCATCATAAATAATCACGCGGCATTGTTTTTAAGGGATAAAGGGGAATAACAAATCCTCCAACTTGTCATCCACATGAAGGGGATACTTTCCTTGATGGAGAGTACTTAACAAAGACATAGGAGAGTGATTGTTGCTGTGAATCTTCTCTACTTATTACTTTTTAAACAATTACTCATTAGCAATAAAATGTGTATATCAAGAAAGACCAATCTGCACTTTGACTCTGTTGCTTTTCACCAATTTTCATGATTGTGTTTAATAATAACCTTAAAACAAGGTCCTTTGAATGAATAGTGCTATTGTTTTAAGGTCAGTGCATCAATAATTTCCATTCAAATTCTCTTACCATTACCAAGGTTAGACTGTGAGAGGACTGAATCCCACTGTTCGAGGTCATCTGCCAGCAACTGTGCCTTGCTGAGAATAGATCTGTTAACCAGGAGGGTTTGCAGCTCTATCAACATCCCAGCAATTCTGGTTTACCAGAAAGATAAGAAAGATCATTAACTGTTGTTTTAGATATAATCTGAAATTATAACCAAAAAGATTCTGTTTTATCCTGATGTATAATGTCTTAGACAGTTTTGCAAGTCACAAGTAAGTCTCAAATCATTGCACTGAAGTCCAAAATCAAGTCCCAAGTCAAGAAAAACAAGTCCCAAGTCAAGAAAAACAAGTCCCAACTCATGTCCACAGTCCTAAACTTTGTTTTTCGAGTCCTAAACAAGTCATAATGCAATATTCACCAAAACAGAGTAATAAATTACATTTACACAAATCACGAATGCCTGTATATATAATTTTTTTTTTTTAAACAAGTTTTATCAGTTGCTACTGAACTTAATAACACTGACACTACACTTCCACAGTGTTTTAGGTCTAAATGAAATAAAAAGACAAATGTAAAAAGAAATAAACTCACTTAATGAATAAATAATCTGTGTGTGCATGTGTGTGAGAGAGAGAACGTCACAGTTTGCATAAAACAAAAACATACACATTAACAGCTTTCCCACAAGGTTGTGTTTTTTCTGTTACTCCGGGTCACCCCATGTTTTCGCTACTTTAACGTTAGCAGATTGCGGCGCGTAGCCTTTTACTTTCATAGCCGATATGTCATCTTGTTTCAGGGAAACATAAAAATACTAGTTAGGGAGGGAACCCACCCGACACGGCGCCTCTGTTAATGAAATGATTTATCCTCGACTGTACGTTACCGTTCTTTGTGCAGCTTCAAATGTCCAACAAAGTTGGAAGTTGTTACATCTCCATAAGTAATTTTCAACCCACATGTTTTGCATATTGCAATCTGTTTTTTTTTTGTCGACCACCACATAGTCTTTATACGCAAAAAAATCATCTTTAGTGTCATCATTTCCAACTGGCACTCAGCGACATAACTTCACTTCTTCATGCTTCTCTCCGGTCCGCGGTCTTTCAGATTAGTTAAAGTGGATCTGGGAAATGATGCATTCATGAAGTATACTGTAGACTTGCTGGGGAATTGTTTCCGAAAATTAACGGAAATTAATTTATCTGTAAAAAAAACATGTTTTAAATAACATACTTTTTAATCTTTGAGTTTGGGGAAAGGTATCAAGTCTTTTTAAACCAAAAGGCTCAAGTCCAAGTGAAGTCACGAGTCATTGGTGTTAACGTCCAAGTCGAGTTGCAAGTCTCGAGTAGAGTCTAAAGTCATCAAATTTGTGTCTCGAGTGCAATCATGTGACTCTAGTCCACACCACACCTTGGTCTTAGAAGACAGAGAAGGGCACATCCCAGTACGTACATGGAGTTGTTGAAGTTGTTGACTTGGCCTGGTGTCTCCCCCGGTGTTGAATAGTTTAAACAGGGATTGTTGACGTTACAGATCATACCTTGAAGCCAGGGCAGCACGCCAGCCGATGGCATGGCTTTGTTTGGGTAGTGGCCTACAGGAATACAGGTGACAATGTACAGTATTCATGAACTCAGCTGCATTGCTAACACATCGTTGTTTGGATAAACTGTATAGATGCAGTGATGTCACAACAGGGGTAAGTCATTTTTTTTGTTCTTTCTAGATCATTATATTTTCCTCAAGATTTTGAAATATACATAGGCTTTGAGTTCTTAGTTATTATTGAAACCCCCATTTAAACCTGAGGAGATGTTCTGCTACTTTAAATGACTTGCGAAATAGAGTTCAACATTACAGCTGGGCTTGTACTTACATTCTCCTACATAAAGTGGCTGAGTGGTGGACCGCACCCACACCAGTATGAGGAAGAGAAACAGAGGCCATATCACTTCAACGACCAGCCGCACCTGCACAAAAGGATAAAGTGGTCTTATTTTCATAATTTGTTTATGAAATACATCTTTGGAACATATTATGGCTTATATCATTTGCATTGTTTTCTCATAAGTTAAAAATGTGACTTATGATCACTCGTAAAAGCAAATCTCAAAGCAAAGGTGCCTGGACTATTAATTATACTGTTTATGAGCGACTAAAATGACTTCATAAGGCTGTGTATTGATGTGAATGAGCTTACAATGTAGCTGCACATTCCATAGTCCATTTGTTTTGCGGTTAGTCTTGCTTTCACTCTAAGCACTTCCTGGATTGATAAAGAAACCTCTGCTTGTGATTCCTCAAGCCGAAGCCATCACCCGCTCCCTATCATCTCCGAGACACATTTAATCCTCTTCTGGATGAAGAGTACAAACCACTTCCTTGCTTTAATTCAACCACTTTAATACCTGCCAGAAGGTAGTGCCCCATGTGACATGCTTGGCTTTTATTTCAACCTTAGGGATGAAGAGCGAAACCAACAAAGCACAAATTGATGGCTTTACTTCTCCACTGGGTTGTTTCTCATATTTCTTTCCCTCAGTTGGCTTTGAGGAATATTCTAGAGACCAAGTACCAAGACCTTAGAGTTAGGAGGTTTGTTTATATATATATATATATATATATATATATATATATAGAAGAAGCAACGTGGCAACTCCCTCTCTATCCCTCTACTCCCTCTCTATCCCATGGGCCCACCACCTGTGGGAGGAACCGCTGGGGTCGGGTGCGCTGCTACACGGGTGGCAGTGAAGGTCAGGGGCCTCGACGGACCAGACCCGGGCAGCAGACGCTGGCTCTGGGGACGTGGAACGTCACCTCTCTGTGGGGGAAGGAGCCGGAACTGGTGCGGGAGGTGGAGCGCTACCGGTTAGATCTGGTGGGGCTTACCTCTACGCACAGTCTCGGTTCTGGAACCGTACTCCTGGATAGGGGTTTGACTCTTTTCTTCTCCGGAGTTGCCCAGGGTGTGAGGCGCCAGGCAGGTGTGGGGATACTCACAAGTCCGCGGCTGAGCGCCGCCCCGGTGGACGAGAGGATCGCCTCCCTACGCCTGCGGGTTGTGGGGGGGAAAACTCTGACTGTTATTTGTGCACATGCACCAAACAAGAGTTCGGAGTATTCGGCCTTCTTGGAGACTTTGACTTGAGTCCTGCATGGGGCTCCAGTGGGGGACTCCATTGTTCTGCTGGGGGACTTCAACGAGCACATGGGCAATGATGGAGACACATGGAGAGGCGTGATTGGGAGGAACGGCCTCCCTGATCTAAACCAGAGTGGTTGTTTGTTGTTGGACTTCTGTGCTAGTCATGGATTGTCTATAACAAACACCATGTTCGAACATAGGGATGCTCATAAGTGTACGTGGTACCAGAGCACTCTAGGCCAAAAGTCAATGATCGATTTTATAATCGTTTCATCTGATCTGAAGCCGTATGTTTTGGACACTCGAGTGAAGAGAGGGGCGGAGCTGTCAACTGATCACCATCTGGTGGTGAGTTGGGTCAGGGGGTGGGGGAAGACTCTGGACAGACCTGGTAAGCCCAAACGGGTAGTGCGGGTAAATTGGGAACGTCTGGAGGAGGCCCCTGTCCGACAGACTTTCAACTCACACCTCCGGCGGAGCTTTTCGTGCATCCCTGTGGAGGCTGGGGGCATTGAACCTGAGTGGACAATGTTCAAAGTTTCCCTTGCTGAAGCTGCGGCGAGGAGCTGTGGTCTTAGGGTCTTAGGTGCCTCAAGGGGCGGTAACCCACGAACACCGTGGTGGACACCGGTGGTCAGGGAAGCCGTCCGACTGAAGAAGGAGTCCTTCCGGGATATGTTATCCCAGAGGACTCCGGAGGCGGTTGCAGGGTACCGAAGGGCCCGAAGGGCTGCAGCCTCTGCCGTGAAAGAGGCAAAGCAGCGGGTGTGGGAGAAGTTTGGAGAAGACATGGAGAAGGACTTTCGGTCAGCACCAAGGTGCTTCTGGAAAACTGTTCGCCACCTCAGGAGGGGGAAGCGGGGAACCATCCAAGCTGTGTACAGTAAGGATGGGACACTGTTGACCTCAACTGAGGAGGTAATAGGGCGGTGGAAGGAGCACTTTGAGGAACTCCTGAATCCGACTAATACGCCCTCTATGTTAGAGGCAGAGCTGGAGGATGATGGGGGATCATTGTCAATTTCCCAGGTGGAAGTCACTGATGTAGTCAAACAACTCCACAGTGGCAAAGCCCCTGGGATTGATGAGATCCGTCCAGAAATGCTCAAGGCTCTGGGTGTGGAGGGGCTGTCCTGGTTGACACGCCTCTTCAACATTGCGTGGAAGTCTGGGACAGTGCCAAAGGAGTGGCAGACCGGGGTGGTGGTCCCCCTTTTTAAAAAGGGGGACCAGAGGGTGTGTGCCAATTATAGGGGTATCACACTTCTCAGCCTCCCTGGTAAAGTCTACTCCAAGGTGCTGGAAAGGAGGGTTCGGCCGATAGTCGAACCTCGGCTTGAAGAGGAACAATGCGGATTCCGTCCTGGTCGTGGAACAACGGACCAGCTCTTCACTCACGCAAGGATCCTGGAGGGAGCCTGGGAGTATGCCCAACCAGTCTACATGTGTTTTGTGGATCTGGAAAAGGCGTATCAGGGCTCGACATTAAGGCTTGTTCACTTGTCCGGGACAAGTGGATTTTTTGTAGGACAAGTGGAAGAGAAATTTACTTGCCCCACTTGACAAGTTAAAACTCAAACAAATCAAAATGCCACTCATTTCCTCAATGTTACAGAATTGAAACAAATACATATTTTACCCCACAATCCCGGGCAGCGGGTCAGCGGCCCGCTAATCTTTAGACCCAGCCCGCTGTTCAGCGCATTCTCCGAAAGCGAAGCAGCATGAAAGCACGGCAAGCTAGCCGGTGTTAGCTTGCTAACTCCACCTTAACGTTACCTCCTCGCCACATCGTTCACAGAAAACAAGCTGAAAACAGAAGTCACTCGTGGCGATAGCAATATGCTTTGTGTGGATGAAGCATTATATACGTTATTATGTGCCACTCATTCCGTTTATGTTACAGATTTTACTTTACCGATTTGAAACAAATACATTAACTAACGTTAGACCCAGCAGCAGCAGGAGAGCGGACCGGCTGGCTCTCTGCCTCGTAACGTTATTGCTGCTCCGCTACTCGTTTGTAGCGGATTAAATATCAGGTAATAATCAACTGTAAAGTAGCTACACCTTTTTAAAGGATCCCTTTAAAAAGTAGCTACACATTTTTAAAGGATCCCTTTGTAAGTGAAATTGTAGAAAGAAAAAAAAAACACGTTGACACCAACATTTAGTGGTAAAATCCATTGTTATGTCTACAAAATTATTTTAGATATAGTATAAGTTCAAGTCACCACTACCTAATTCAAAATATTGAATTAGTATCTCAATATATTGACTCAGTATCTCAGAATATAAACAAAGAATATCAAAGTAATGAGAAACTATAAAATATTGACTTAATCTCAATATATTGGCTTAGTATCGTAATATATTGACTTAGTAACTCAACATATTGGTTCAGTATCTCAATATATTGATATAGTAACTCAGAATATTGACTAAGAATCTCAAAGCAATGAGAACATTCAAAATATTGACTTACAATCTCAATATATTGACTCAATATCTCAAAATATCTCAATATATTGACATAGTAACTTAGAATATGGACTAGCAATCTGAAAGTAATGAGAAACTTTAAAATATTCACTTAGAATCTCAATATATTAACTTCTGCACACCGGTGTGCAAAGTATAACTTTGTATTATGAGTCTGGAGATCCTTTTTTCTTGTTGAAGGGGAAATCTATTCTTGGGACACATTTGTTTCTACTGTTTAAACTGAATTGTATTAATGTTGATAGTGTTTGGATGCTTTCAATGGTTTCTTCAAATTCTGCATTAGCAAAACACAAAAAAAATTATAAAATGATTAATCTTTACCGGGACAAGTGACTTTTGTTCATGGACAAGTGAAACGTAAACGTACTTGTCCGAAGGACAAGTGCCTCCAAAAGTTAATGTCAAGCCCTGCGTATGACCGGGTCCCCCGGGACGCCTCCCTAGGGAGGTGTTCCAGGCACGTCCAGCTGGGAGGAGGACTCGGGGAAGACCCAGGACTAGGTGGAGGGATTATATCTCCAACCTGGCCTGGGAACGCCTCGGGATCCCCCAGTCGGAGCTGGTTAATGTTGCTCGGGAAAGGGAAGTTTGGGGTCCCCTGCTGGAGCTGCTCCCCCCGCGACCCGATACAGGATAAGCGGACGAAGATGGATGGATGGATGGATAGATAGATAGATAGGTGTGTGTGTGTGTGTGTGTGTGTGTGTGTGTGTGTGTGTGTGTGTGTGTGTGTGTGTGTGTGTGTGTGTGTGGATTACCTTGAGTTATTACAGGTTCAAGCTTCCACATTTTCCAAACACACCTACATGATGATTTATACCGTTGCGGTCAATTTGGAAACAACACCTCTGAAAGCTGGTAGCCAAGTTACTTTTGTACAACGGTAGATTTTATTTCGTAATTCAGCAGGAAGTAATATCCAACAGCAGATGACTTCCAATTAGATATTACAATGCTGCAGGTCATCCTTTTTTGACTCTTCAACCCCACACCTTCATCTAGGCTTTTAAGCGTCCCTAGACACACCATTGCTCAACAACCCCACCCGCCCAGCCGTGCACTCACCCACTGAGCCCTCTCTGCTCACCTCAGCTGACCTGGTCTGCCTGCACGCTCAGTCCTCTCAACATCTCTGCTGGAGTGACCTGCTTAGAGAAATCAGCTGAAAAGCTCCACTCAACCAAGCCCCTGCTCCTGCTATGGTAATCTGTTCTGACATTGTATCGGATGACGCACATTAGCACAAATAATAACAGAAGACATCTATATTGAGGTTGGTGTCTTTATAATTATACTGCAGGGCAAGCAGAGGTGAGGAAAATACAATAATAAATATTGCCTGTAATGCCCGGCGCCATGGTAACCTTATACAGTATATTAAAGTAAGGTTTCTGCAATAGGTATGAGTTGGGAGGGGGCTGAACACATTTTATTTTGTTCAGTTAGGTATATAGGCATATAGTGAATCTGTTTATAATTTTGTCAATGAATTACAGATGAGAAAACTGCAGAAAATTCACATATTCACAAGATAGAATTTTTCTTTTAATTCCCACCAGTCTGCGTGTCAGAGAGGATGTAGTTCTGCTGAGAGGGTGAATTATCATAATGTATTCCAAAGAAAAGGCATGGAGAGGGAACACAGAGATCATGGGGACTTTCTCAATGTCTGGCTCCCCAGGCATTTGCCATCGGACACCAGCGTCTTTGTGAAAAGATAATCTCGTCCTATGAAATTATGTGAAATACTGGACCATAAAATCAGTTTCATGCCTGTTATAAAAAGTTAAAATGCTTGGTGAGGCATTCATATAATTGGTCATTAACCTCCACAAGCCCTCCAGAAGCACCATTGTCCTTGCTAACTCCCACTGGTTTTGTCTAATACCAATATTTCACGTTGACATTGGCCAAATATCCTGCATTCCACGCACAAAACCACCACTGTCGCCTTACATATTATAGGAGAAAAGTAGGCACATATTTCTCCCTGGTACAAAAGGATACCACCCTGTTCTTTCTGCTCATTGATAAAAATTAACAAGGGGAATGTTTCCCAGATACAAAGTTATAAAATTGCAAATGACTTTGCCTTGAGTTATTCCAAGAAAGTATGAACTTTGATGAAAGCAGATTTTTTTTGTGAAGATGTCTTTTGTTCTACTCTGGCAACAGGCACACCGCTGTGCTCGAACCCCTGACAAAACAAGTGGGTGGATGTGACTCCTATCATCAGTCAAGGGTATAAATCAAAGAACACACTGCAGCTCTTTGTAACAGCTATATCTGCTTCAAAATTACTCATAAGGCTAACTAGATTCCATGGCAACTTGTTCTCTGACCCTTGAAATGCAGTTGCGACACATTGTAACAGTTATCTTCCTGCAGCATGTGACCTCTTGGGCAGTGTGGGAGACATCAGAGGCAATAAAATCCACCATATATCACTGGCTGATCATGTGTAGGCTAGTGTCTGTTACAAGAATGAGGAAGTAACGACTTGGGTTAAGGGAACAGGCCAGGGCAAAGGGACAATGCCTCAACAGCAAGGTTATATATATCAATGAGCTTTGCACAGGCTTTCATTCGTATAAAGGCAATGCCAATATTTATGTTCAAAAATCTAGATTTAAATTGACATAGTTTGGAGAATTACCTGTGAATCTTTTATATTCAGCAAGCATTTGTATTTAGTTAGACCTATCTCCTTGTTTAGTGTACACAAATCAAAAGAGTTTAACATAATCTAGAGATGAGACCATAGTAGAAACTAGAAAAGGCTATATGAAGGAAATATAAATGCACTTGCTTATAGGGCTGGGACGGTTACCGCTATACCGCAGTAATGCAATACTGCAGTCACGTGACTGCAGTTACGGGTCTGAGCTCATCACTGTCATCACCGCAAAGAAACATTGGCCTGCACGTAGGCATGTTGCGTCTAATGACATGGATTCATTGATTCTAACGACATGGATTGTGTCTGATGACATTGTGTCTTACATGGGATTTAAGGCTTTCTGAACAAAACTTATCATCAAAAGATGGAGCAAATTCGACCTTTCACGAGTTGGGGAGCACAATGTTCAATGACACATAACATTCCATTCGTGTTGACTATTAGGCCTATATGCGAGAGTACCTGTGTAATGGACATTTCTCCATTCTCAGCTGTGGTGGACACATTAACGTTACAGCTGCAGTGTTTACCATTGCACATTAGCCTAGCAGCTAGTGGAGTTTCCTTCTGTATATAGCTTTATCCCGATAAGACGGCAGAGTTGAATTTCAGCCTGCATGCACGTTTTGTAGCCTAAAACAGAGCGGCTTATATTGGTACAGAGAGCAACAGGTTAGCAAACTGCTGAGTCACCCTCTCTGCTCTCTGTCTGCTCAGCTGCTACACAGGCTGCCCTCGGCATTGTCTGCAAACTATTTTATTTATATTTTACTTTATTGACGAAAGAGCTTTCTGAACTGTCTGTGGAATGGATCAACGGAGATGAGAGAAACCATTGTGGCCCTAAATGACAGACAACTCAGTAAAGACTCTCACCTTGAGCTGAAATGGAAACACTGTGCTGCAATCTTTTTATACAGTCTATGGATGCAACATATGTTGTAAGGTTTAAGCAGATGTTTTTTCGGGGGTAACGTCATTCACTTTACTGGCAGTATTGACAATAGATACTTTTTTAATAATTACAGACATTTTTTACCTTTTAGATTTTATGGATATTTAGATTTAGATAAACACACCCTAAATTTCGTTGTACCTTCACAGTGCAATGACAATAAAGGCTATTCTATTCTATAAAGCCAGCGTGTCTTGAGCTACTCTCCGTTACCGCTCGCTCTCCTTGCGCGACCACACGGGCACTGACTTTAGGCACCCTGCCATTCTCGCTCTAAGTTACGCTCCTCTCGTAAGGGGGTTGTGGTATACCGTGATACCGCAGGAATTTCTTGCGTTTCAACCGCGGTAAGAAAAAATCCATACCGTCACAGTCCTACTTGCTTACACTGAAAATCACAGGTGCAAACACTGCAAATAGTTTAATAAAATATCTAGAAATGTTAATTGTTTGCCCTAAAGCAGTTGAACTGAACGATGAAAGCAGGTAAAATTGTAGATGAAGTGGATTGGCAGAGATACTTTAAGCACACTGTAAAAAGTTAAAGTGTGTGTTGGTATGCAAGGAGTGACAGCAGTTGGAATCTCAGTTGCATAATTTGCAGTTGAAGAGCAAATATTAATAACCTTTAATTGCTGGTAACATTTTTGTAAACTGCAATGACACTATACCTTTGGAACGCACTGCTGAGGACAGGCTGTGACAGTGGGTTTGTAAGAAGAGCCTAAAAGAGTGTTTGCCCTTCAAACAAAGCATTTAACATTCGTCACTCCCTATCCCGTTCCATTAGGCCAAAAACTGGCTTTGTTAGAACACACAGGCAATGTGACATAATGTGCACAAGAGATAGATCTCCAAACATTGAAGGTGACACTTTGAATTGGTCGTCATTAAGGTAAGATTGTTCTTGTTCTCTAGTGGGAGAGTTAAAGGTGGCTTACTTCTATAGGAGACAATTTTCACAGTAAATCCCTCCTATTACCTTCCCCTCTACTGAATAACTTAGTTGGCCTTGATAACACAAGCCTGGCACCATATCCCCACTTTCCCTCCATTGCTGACCAATTTTAGCAGGTATATGTTGATTTGTAAAGGGGGTTGGTGAGCAGAAGTGTACCTTTTGTCTCTTCCGGAGAGTGAAGTTCTTCCACAGGAGCAGAGTGAACTGTGTCAGGAGACCCATTACGGCTTATCCTGGCAATATCCTGCCAAAGCGTCGCTATGGCAACTGGCCCACTTAATAAACCCTGGAGGGAATAAAAGGCAGAGTTTGGTTTTAATACAGAGGAGCAATGCATCTTGGGGGAGTGCCACTAATCATTCACTTCCCCAGGCCTTGGGGCTTATGGTGCAGCACCTGTTCGAAGAATTATTATCACCTATACTCAGCAAATCTCAGGACGGGGCAATGTCTCACGTGGAGGTTGTGCAGTTTGCATCTACAGTATAAGAATCTTTATTAAAGACCATGGGGTTGTTATAGTAATGTACTGCCTATAAAACTATTAGGTCAAACCCCCCCCAAAACAGTCTTCCCAAAGGGGGATGAGGCTATGTAAACTGTGTCTCATTAAACACCACTGTTCTACAAATTCTGTCAATTAGTCTTTTTTTTGGTGACCAGAGCAAAATAAAAGACAAAAAACATCATGGACAACTGCCTTACTTTTCATGTGGACAAAAGATTGCTGTTAAATATTTCACTGCAGGTTTTACAAGCCACTGAACACTGATTACACAGATAATAAACAAATAGATCTGCCGTGGCATTTTTACGCTGCTACATCAAGTATGACCTTTATTTTTAACCTCCACAACTGACAGTCTCTGACTACAGTTCATTCAATGGCCCGCCGGGAGGTCCCTTTTATTACTACAACAATGTTAGTTGCTTTTAAGTCCAATTATCCAATTAAGAGTTTTACCAATTTATAGTTGCCATTTAAAATGCGCTCCAGTAAAAATATCCTCTCTGTAAATAAAAGTATCCATGGTTAGGACCATCCATACATGCATGTGATGTATTCTATGTTAAGTCCATGTATTTAACTCAACGCCAAATAATCTACTGTATATAACGTAATGTAAGTGAGTTTTCAAAAAATGTGGAAGTAATTGATAAAATGTTACATTTTGTTAAATTAGTACAGATAGTTGGGGGTAGTTGCAGTTTGACATACATGACATACACTGAATATAATACTCTATATGCAAATATAAATGTGTAATATGTCAAAAGATACACTTAAATGTAAGGGAGGACTTGACTGATTTTTTAAGCATATGGAAAAAATTATAAATGGTATGGTAACGCCTAACAACATACACTAGTTCAGGATATATCAATTGTTACTAACTTGCAAGCAAATATGTAATTTGCTACATTATATAATTAACTTAAAATGTTATTTAATGTATCTTGAAATAAATATATATATATATATATATATATATATTTATTATTTTATTTATTTTTTTCTAGCTTGTTGTGGAGTGAAAGTTTCTTTGTGAGAGCACGTGTATGAGTACAAGTTTGATTATAAACAATTACAAATGCAAGGATGGCTTTTAATTCTTAAAAACATTCAAAGAATAGTTATTGTTATTATTACTTAACTATGTTTCATGTTGCAGAGCACTTCAGCTGATTCTCTGTGGAGACTTTTAAGATTAGAGGATATGTACTAGGGGGGTCAGGTGGGGATGGGCTTTTTAGCCCAAGGGTAGTCCTGACAAATGTGCTACCTTTTAACGCTCCATTTCCTCTTTCTGTACAGGTTCCATCTTCCCTCTGTGTGTTTACATTATTTACTGCTACTCATGGATGTTTTATTTACTGTCATGGG
The DNA here is from genome assembly GCF_004354835.1 of Perca flavescens. Taxonomy (NCBI): domain Eukaryota; kingdom Metazoa; phylum Chordata; class Actinopteri; order Perciformes; family Percidae; genus Perca; species Perca flavescens. The sequence goes on from NC_041349.1 coordinate 20,618,408, forward strand.
AAAGTTAAGGCTACCTCACCTACAAATGGCAAAATAAGCGCTATAATGGATGCTCAAGGCAATGCAATAATCTATTACAGAATGTTGAGATGTAACTGCTGAAACATAGCATTTGCTGAATAAATCTTTTTTTATTGGCAATGCTAATTTGTACTGTTCATCAAATATGATGTCAAGATATCAAATTCTACGTTTTTGACATTTACCAGAGATTGCTGTAGGTTGAATGTACTGTCAATACACCACCTCCACCACAGTGGTTTTTCTTGTAGTGTACTATACACTAGTAAATGCATGAATACTCAACTCCATCAAACGCTTGTATAATTGAGTATGTGCTGCATTGCTTTGCACAGCTTTCAAGGCTCGTCTTTTGAAACATGTAATGCGCAAGAGACTGACTGCTTGGTACCACCTCCACTCTGAAATCACGTCAAGCATGAAGGGTAAACAACATCTCTAAGGATATACTCAACCCATACGTCAAAAATGTGTGTGCATGAGTTGTGTTGGTATCTGAGAAAAGAGGTGTGTGTGTGTGTGTGTGTGTGTGTGTGTGTGTGTGTGTGTGTGTGTGTACACTTTTTCAATTCCACAGCTAAAGAACAGATAACAAGTAACAAGAGAGGGTATGATTGGAATTTGAATTGCAGCCGCAGTATTACAACATAACACAATGAAAACAATACTCCAGAGAATAAAAACCATACACTGTGAAGAGTGCTTTCCAGATCATCATTTTAATCTACGACTAGGAGCACAAAGAGCAATTGAAGTAGGTTCATTTCGCCACTTTCTGGACTTTTTTTCCCACAAGAGTGTGGCCATCAGGCGCTGGCATCAGCTTTTCACGCTATCATTAGTTCCAAAGAAAGCCTCAAAATAGGAGCATGGAAGGGAGAAAGGGAGAGAATGTAGCGATACAAAAAAAAAATGAAAGCAAAGTATTGAGAGGATATAAGTGCTGATGCATGCCTGGCGTTTGGGGACCAGGGGCAGCAAAGTGCATTATTTCAGCCCCCAGGATGATCGAAAGAGTACACACATATTTGTCATACAGCATGAGAGCAGAGGACGGCAGAGTGTGTCTGAGACATCAGTTACAAGGGTCCGCTATAGCCTTCTGAAGTGTATAACTGTCCCTGTGCTCCTTCATTTAATCGGTCTTTTTTCTCCATCTATTCTCTACCACATGCTGCTGTACAACCACAAACACCAGCAAGTCATGCTGTACTCTGTGAGAAAGTAGGGTCAAGGAGATACTTATGGTATTTGTTTTAATTACAGGTAAAACATTATGATAAAGTTATTGTTTTACAAGTGAGCACTTGTTTTTGTTTTTTTTATTTAATGGCTGTACAACTTAATCATCAGCATGAGCTGATCATGCAGCTTTAGTTCATTGTTCAACAATAATCAGAACTGATTACAATTTCAAAAAAGAATAATTAGCCTTAACTGAGGTATTGTGAATTATAGAGCAGGGCTCTAGAGTGCGACCAATTTGGTCAATGGTAAAGGAAACCCTGTCTTTTAATCACAATCTGTTTTAATAAAAGAGCTTGTAAAAAGTGGCTTTGACTTAAAACTGAACATTTAGCCCACTTTGTAAAAAAATACAGAGCTATATATCGTGTATCGCCATTCAGCGCTAATGGCGACGCAAGGAAAAATTTGGGTGCACCTAAATTTTGTGCTGGTGCACCTAAATAAAAAAGTTAGGTGCACCAGTGCAACCAGGCAAAAAGTTAGTCTGGAGCCCTGTAAAGTATAATAGCGTGCAAACGAGCCTTAAAACTGATACCTTTAGTTGGTTTGAATTAGAAAATTGCAAAAAATTTATAACTTTCAAGAAAATTTGGTGTGCAGAGGAAACAAAGAGAAAAACAATGTCTAAAACATTGTTCAATGATAAAAATTGATTTTCTGTAGCTATTGTATGAAACACAGCAGCTCACTATAGCCCACTGTCAGTTCACTTTTAATAGCAACAGAAATTATATAAATATAGTAAACAGAGTATAAAAATGGCAAACACAAAGATATAATGAAAATATTTTTGATTGATATAGGAATGCTACATGGATAAATTCTAGGTGGATACAATCAATTATAACAGTGACCCAGTTTCATGGCTAAATCAAATATCTAAACATCTATAGAAACGTTTAAATCCACTTCTCTCTCCATCGATTCTTAAAAAAAAATTTGGCTGGGGCGACCTCTACCTCACCTAGGAGAGTGTGCGCCCCATAGGCTGAGGCCAAGGCAGCGGCCACGGGATTCGACCCGTGGCCCTTTGCTGCGTGTCGTCTATCCTCTCTCTCCCCTTTCCTGTCTTCAAGCTATCCTGTCAATTAAAGGCCATAAAAGCCCAAAAAAATATCTTTAAAAAAAATGTATACAAAAAAATGTGGCTAAGTGCACAGCTTCCGTTTATTGCATTGAGAGTATGAGAATCACAGACCCATTGGCCCTGGATACTCAAGCTGCACATTTCTCCAGTATTGATGTCTCTAGTTCAAGAATGGTGATGTAACTCTACCTGCAACGTTGACCAGTGGAACATCTCATAATGTGAATGCACATTGTGCTGAATATTGTAAAGGAATGTTTTTTATATGGTAATAAACTATATTCTAAAGTGTGATTAAACCTCTGGTTTCTTCCGTCTTTAGTCAGGATGCACTTTGAATGGGCAGTATCAACAACAACATTTATATTATATATTGTAAATAAGTAAGTAAATATCGATCGAAATGGAAAAATATATCGTGATCACATTTTTGCCATATCACCCAGCCCTAATCTGCACTATCAACAGCCAGTAGTAGCTGCACTAATCTCCTTTGCAGCTCTACATGACTTTAGGTGCGATACTAAACCTTACTTATATTGTCTATCAGCACTTTGTTCTCTCTGGGGCACCTCTGTTCCCTGGCCCTGTGCCAGCTCTGCCAAGCTGACAGGGAAGAGTTTACTGACCCACAGATGGATCTTGGTCACCTTTTAGACCCTAACACTGAATTCTTAGCAATAGACTGTGAAGTCCTTCTGGAATACAGTACTTTGTTTTGGAGGAAGTTCATCTCATATCTCAGCCTTATTCCCACTATCCACAGGCTTACACAGCAGCAATGCTGCTTACACAATGTTAAATATGATGAATTATCTAATGATCTGACACAGTAAATAAAAAGCCCCTCCAGACCTTTGCTCTTATGCTGAACTTCCTCATGGGAGAGCATATTGAGAGCTTACAATAATTAGAGATTTCTCTCAATTGTGCCCAACTTAAACATTTATTATTTTAAAATTATTTTTTATTGCACATTTTAAACTCATCAGTGTCCACATCAACAAATAAACAAACGCACATCAAAAGCAGTTTAGTGTTGTGCATTGTTAAAAAAAATATTACACACCTATTTATTTACTTGGTACACTGACACATAGACCTAAGTATTGACAACAAATCTGTGAGTGCATCCACATGATGCAAGCCTTCAGTGATCGAGCACCACCCCCACCCCTTCTCCGCACAGTTGCTAGTAGCTAAGGAGGATATGGAGGATTAAAAAAACATGGATTCGTCAGAAGAGGTAATTATCTTGTAATTGTTATGTCCTCTTCGTCTCCAAAGCTGAACACTGCTGTTGTCCTTTCTCAGCGGTGACGTATAACGCGTCACTCAAGCTTCTGCGCGTGAAAGTCACCGAAGGCACCATTTTGTAAACATAGCCGTACTTAGAAATACAGAGAGAGTTTTGTTTAACTAGCTTTGTATCAACTCATTTGGCAATGGCTTGAATGTAGGGCTGTCCCAAACGATTATTTTTTAAACAATTAATCGAGCGTTTTCGATTAGTCGACTAATCTAACGGTTCATTTTTCAATTAGCGATTATTTTCCCAATGCTCAATTATTAACAATTTACACAAAACAAATTTCAATAAGCTTCAAATCTCTATTTATTAAAATTGTGTAACACTGCACTGTTCAAGTGGGTCAAGTTTGGGCTCGGACAGAGAATCTAAAAACTCTACTTGGGAGGGAAAGGGACAAAAAGGTGAGCAGAACAATTTGTGTCGACGCATTTACGTAATCGATTACGGAATCATCCCAGCCCTACTAGCTTTTTTCAGTTGGGTCGAACATTGGGAGAGTTAGCCTAGAGTAGCGTTATCTGCTGAATAGCTTAGCGCAGGGTCTAATGGACCCACGTTTGTATCTCGTAAATGACCCCACTAATAATGCCAGAAATGATACCAAACTTCTACAGTAGTACATATAGGTTATGTACTCATAAAACAATGGATTGGAAAGTTTATAAGTACACCAGAAGTTTATGTAAATAACACTTGTCTGTTGGCTTCTCGTCTCTGCTGCTGCTGTTGCTACTGAGTGCCTAGGGCCGTCTACAAATTACAACACCGAAAAGAGATACAACAAAAATATTTATTAATTTAATGATTAAATAAGGTAATGTCTCCAAACTTAACTCAATTATAAATTGTCTCCTGCTAGTCATACTACAGAACTTACTTTAAAAAAAAAAGTTAAATTAATAAATATTTTTGTTGTATCTCTTTTCAGTGTTGTAATTTGTAGACGTCCCTAAGCACTCGTCTTACTGCCGGCAGCAGCAGCAACAACAACAACAGCAGAGAGCAGAAGCCAGCAGGCAAGTGTTATTTACATAAACTTCTGGTGTACTTACAAACTTTCCAATCCATTGTTTTATGAGTACATAACCTATTTGTACTAGTGTAGAAGTTTGGTATCATTTCGGGCATTATTAGTGGTGTCATTTACGAGATACAAACCTGGGTCCATTAGCCCCTGCGCTAAGCTATTCAGCTGATAACGCCACTCTACGCTAACTCTCCCAATGTCCGACCCAGGTGAAAAAAAGCTTCTGGGGGGGGTGTTTGGCTCGAGGTCATGGTCAGAGGACCCTAGGATGAAATTACTCCGAACCATCACTTTAATATGAAATAGTTGCGCACTATAACTTTAAGAGAACACTGTGGGGAATATGCTGCTGCACACTGGTGTTAGAATCCCTGACATTGTGTGTAATAAAGTGAAATGACTCAGGGAAAAAGTATTGATCACACTTGCTCAAATGTTTTTAATACTTAGTAGAAAAACCTTTGTTGGTAATGACAGCTTCAAGATGCCTCCTTTCTGACAAAACTAGTCGCACACATTGCTCAGATTTTTGCCCATTCTTCCAAACAAATGGTCTTTAAATCTTGAAGGTTCCGGGGGCATCTTCTATGAACTCTGATCTTCAGTTCTTTCCAGAGGTTTTCATTTGGATTCAAGTCAGGTGATTGACTGGGCCATTCTATTTTTCTTTCTCTGAAACCAATTGAGTTTCCTTGGCTGTGTTTGGAATCATTGTCTTGCTAAAATGTCCACCCTCGTTTCATCTTCAGCATCCTGGTGGATGGCAGCAGATTCTTATCAAGAATGTCACAGCACATTTCTCCATTCATCCTTCCTTCAATTATATGAAGTCTGCCAGTGCCAGATGCTGAAAAACAGCCCCACACCATGATGCTCCCACCTCCAAACTTCACTATTGATATGGGGTTTTTAGGGTGATGTGCAGTGCCATTTCTCCTCCAAACATCGTGTATGCCATGACAGCCAAAGAGTTCAATTTCAGTCTCATCTGACCAGATTATATTCTCCCAGTATGTCCCTGGCTTGTCCAGATGTTATGCAGCAAACTTTAAGCAAGCTTCCACATGCCTTTTCTTGAGCAGTGGTGTCTTGCGTGGTGTGCGTGCATAGAGGCCATGGCGGTTGAGTGCGTTACTAATTTTTTTTTGTGAAACAACTGTACCTGCTTCTTCCAGGTCTTTCTGAAGATCTCCGCAAGTGGTCCTTGGTTCTTCAACAACTCTTCTAAGTATTCTATGGACTCATCTGTCAGAAATCTAGCGAGGAGCACCCGGTCGTGGCCAGTTAATGGTGAAATTATGTTCTTTCCACTTCCGGATAATGGCCCCAACAGTGCTCACTGGAACTTTCAGAAGTTTAGATATTTGTCTGTAACCAATGCCATCCGTATGTTTTTCTACAATAAGCTTGCAAAGGTCTTGGGACAGCTCTTTGCTTTTACCCATCATGAAATGCTTCTTGAGTGACACGTTGGTAATGGGAATCCTTTTTATAGGCCATCAATTAAGACTAATCCAGTTGATATTAATTTGCACTAATAGGGGGGCAGGATTGCTTCTTAAATACTGACAGATTTCAGCTGGTTTATTGGCTTCCCATGTCTTATTACACCCCTTTTTTCTTCATGTGTTCAATATCTATTCCCATTATCATTCCACTTTATTTCACATAACTTTTGTCATGGACATACATGTTTTGATTTCATTCCAATAGCCCCATCGGAAATATATTTACTGGGAAAAACATTGACGCGTTCAATACTTATTTTCCCCACTGTAAGTACATAATGAGTAAAGCGTGTGTATGCCACATACTGTATTGAAGCACAAACCAAAAAAGCATAACTGTGGTTAAATTCAGGTAGTGGCAACCAGTATCTAGAATTAGCATCGCTAAAATGTACAAGTGTGTTTCTACTTCTGTCACTAATTCAACCTTTTTGCACCAAATACATTTAATCACAGAGACTTTAAGCTGTGTGTTGGAGTCTGTCAAAATGATATTGCTGTTATTAAGTCAGTCAGTACAGGTAATTAGTTTTAAGAGAAGTAATATACCTAAGCTCTGGTAAATGTTTCATGTGGCAACCTGTCAATCACTTTTAGCAGCTAATTACTCATTCATTAGAAACAAATGAAAATGAGAAATAAAAAAATTATAGGATACATGTTAGCACTTAATGAATCATTAAGACATGTCATTCAAGAAGAAATCATCTTGCACACACAGTATACAGTACAAAGGTGGCTCTACCTCTTTACAACTTTTTATATCCGTCAAGACTCAGTGTAAATCATTAGCATTGGTGTAATGTTGCTCAGCATGGGCTAAAGTCCACCATCCTTCCCCTTGTGACTCAGCAAACAAGCTGGTAGAATATGAGCATGTACAAAATTCATGATATGTAGTCAACTATAACAAAACGCTAACAATTGGGAACTCTGTGTTCTCCTGTTATCGTGAAAGGTATCCACTGGAATCATTTAATTCCGTCTTACCTTCTTTATTTCTATTTCAAAAGCAGATGGTCTGGAGGCCAGTTTAACTTCAAATAAGATAAGCGGTTCTCACGGCACTATATTTGATCCACTACCGACAAGACAGACGGAGGAAAACAGAGACAAGTGTATAGAGACCCGGGCCTGAGCCTGAGCTAGCCTCAGGAGTAGAGAGCAAGCTCTGATAACAACAACAGAAGCGAGGCAGCATCACAGGAGGTTTCAACACAAAACATGTGTCCTGTTAGAGAAAACAAACTGTCAAAAACAACCTACCTCCAAGCAGTTAGGATCGCACCCATCAGCACATCTAAGGGACTAAAAATGGATTTGACCAGTTTTAACTGCTGGCTCTTATGAGTCATGCAAAAAGCCACACTTTTATCATCTCTTTTCCTCTCTCTCTCTCTCTCTCCCTCCCTCACACACACCTACACCCTGCCTACCTCTCATGTTGCTACCCTCTTTTACCCTAGAGTCATAAAGTATGCAAATGACCTCTGCTGATTGTCGCCACAGTAATACCACAGCCAAGAAGCACACAGGTGGTGTGCATTGCACAGCATGTTCCCTTAAGCTTAGCCCTGTAGCAGAGCACATATGTCTGCTTCTGGTAGTCTTGTCTGAGTCCCCTGATGAGATGAGGAGGGTGAACAGGAGCATTGCTCTACATTTCACAGGCCTTGTTTTTGCATTCATGGGCTGTGTAAGTTTGTCTCCCAGGGTCTCTTACATTAAACTTCGAAATTGAGTCACCTGTTGACTTAGTACAAATTATTCATGAGCTAATTAGTCCTTTTTCTTTTATATAAGTGAAGCGTCAGTTGAAGAGGTTCAAAGACCTGATGGGATCATGGGAAGTGTATTTATTTACTGTGAGACAGAGCCAAACTGTAGATGTTGATGGTGTTGTTGATGATCAACTGAATGTGTCACATGTGGGGGAGCAGCTAAGTGCAGTGACTGTTGGGTTTTATAGCAACTATATCATTTGGTAACAAGGGGGCTAAGAGTTTATTATGCTAGGTGATAAAGAATAATACCAAAGCTGCACAGTGAGGACATAATTATGCAGATGAGATGGGGGGAAACAGGGAAAAAACAGGCATGCCTCACATTAGATATTTCTGAGTTCATTAGTATGTTATTCATTAGTAAGTCTTACTTTTTCTCCTTCAGACCAAAGCTAAAAAGGGCTACAACATAAAGTTCTGCAATTAATTATTCACATTAAAAAACATATTGTATTAGCATTCCATGTGAAGATGCGTTTTGAAATACCAATTCAAATTTTGACAATTACTAAACAAGATTTGAAAATTGCAGCCAGATCTTGAAATAACAGTACAGTGTGCCAATCAATAACTTTGATTGTGATCAAACTCTCTCCATGCCCTTAACAAACTTCAAGAGAAAACTTGTTTCCCTCACAATCACTTAAGGGTTACTGTGACTTGTTCATGAGGTGTAGGTCCATACTCTCAATTAGTTACACACCCTCACACTCATCGAACCTAGGTGAAACCTCAACTGCCCACAAGTAATTGCTTCGACTAATGAAGTGCTGCCGCTCGACAGTGCTAGCGAGGTGGAGTACACCTGCTGTTCCCAGGTCAGTAAACCTTGTATTAGTCTAGCCATACTAATGAAAAACAAGGTGCACATTTCCAACAGCACTACCTTGTAATTTGTTTCTTGCATACCTTAAGGAACAAATGATAATGGGAACACAACCTGAACCTGGTAAGAAAGCATGAGCACAGACTGAGGAGCTGGATGAGCATACAGTAAAGTAAAGCAAATTAGTGAAAAGGCCATGATGAAAGCAAGCACTCAGTGTAGAGACTAATGAATTGAAAGGTTACCATCTCGGACTAGCTCAACATCGGTACATAATTTACTGTCTTTGGGACGTCTGCGTAGAATAATTGGCACATTATTTCATTATTCCGAAGAGGAAACATGATATACATAATACTGGATCAAGCATTCCTGTAGACTAGATGCATAGTAAAATGATCCGGGGCATTTGGATCAATCTATTTATCGACTCAAAAAAGTGAATTAATAAAATAAGGCAGGGAGAAAAGTTGTCTCAAACCACCTTGTTCTCCATTGTACTTTAATCACACCTTAAACACCATCTCGCCAAATTCTTCTCAAATCATTATAGAGCAAAACAAATTTTTTTTTAGCTAGCTAGCTAGCTAGCACAGACTCTTGGTTTCTTTCTGCCCATACTTTCTACAATTTCTCTCTCCCTGTTGATGAGGTGAGAAGTATCACACAGGTGCTTGTTAACCATGCTCAGACAGACTGGACAGCTGATGGACACTGGGCAGGGATAAACATGCAACAGCACTACAGAGGTCAGAGGCATTTTGGCTTTCGATTGTGTTATGTCTTCCTCTGAGCAGGTGAAGAGTTGTCCTAGGGAAAGGAAAACCAGAAAAGTTGAGGAAAACAAATAACAGCCTTCCTCGACAGATGTTGATGCCTTTTCCTGACTGCTGGCCATGGCAACAATTGGGTTTGTTTTGATTTGAGCCAGCATAGCCCACACAGACTGTGCAGAGGCAGAGCACTTTTTTCTTTTTCAACTTATGTAGTCTATTTTGACATCGCCACCGTATTGACTGCAGTGAGAACATGGTGTGAGAAAAACAACACCTTGAAATTTGGACTCACAAGGCCATTCGTTTCAAGCAGAAGAATGGTTCCATTACTTCTTTGCCAATTCTATAAGATTCCAAAGATAAATTTGGTCAATTTCTTTTGGATACAATATGAGCAAAAATAAAAGCATAATATTCCACATTCAAGGTTGATCAAGATGGAGATACCGGTACTGGTATTTACTTAGAACATTTTGTTATTTATTTAGAACATTGAACACTCCACACAAAATAAAACTGCTCCATTTAGCGCTCTCAGGTACTGAAATTTGGCGCCGTTTGACATTAACATGAATTGGTCCTCTGTAGTACCGATGTAATACGGTTGCGGTCACTGCACTAGTTGCTCCTACCGGTTGGTCTGTTCATCTACACCAGGGGTCGGCAACCTTGGGCACGCGGGACCTTAACCAATGGCACGCTGGCAATATGTGTGCAAGAGAGTCATTGATGTGTTGAAATCATGGTTGAAATGCTGAAGCACTCTCTCATCCGCATGCCAAATTACAACGTTCACAGTTGCCGACCTCATAGGTGCCGATACCGTGGGTGCTCCGGAGCTTGAGCACCCACGAAAAATACTGAGCACCCACGTGTGCCAGACTGCCAGTTCATTTTTATATTAATTTAATATTAAACATTGCAGGTGGTGCTAAGTGGAGCGTCTGTCATAGTGTGATTGGTCATGTCGGTGGCATTGATTTATAATTTCCCCCGAAGCTGATTAAACTTCTCATCTCCAATCCTATCTGTGAGAAGTGGCGCTGTCCTGAGTTGAAAGAGAGCTTACTTTACGGCGTGTGTGTTCGTGTCGGCCGCTGTCCATTTCCTAAGGTTCTGAAATGCAAACATTGTTGACTACTTTTTTTTTTTAAACTGTGTGCGCATGTGAGCACCCACGGAGGAAAACATAAATCGGCGCCTGTGCGCGACCTGTTATTTACGGTAGTTTGATTGACTCATATCTCTGACTGGGAACAATACAAAGAGGATTACCAACGGCTGCTGGGGCAGATGAACTAACGCTAGTCTCGTTACTGTATGGAGGCTACAATTAAACCTCCGTGAGTTAAAAGCCAAAACTTATCAGTGCACTCACCTGTGTAGACCGGCATCAACATGTAGAAAGCGATATTTCAATCTGCTCTGTCTGCTCAGTACACTCTTGTCCACCACGCTGTTTTACGCAAACACAGCTCTACTCTGCAAATAGCTAATTTTTACAAAACAAGCTAAAAGAAAAGCTGTCGGTTTGTAGTCTATTTTTCTTAGTTTGCAGGGAATCGTGAAATTTGGACAAATTCTTATAAACTTAAGCTGTCTGAAGAAACCATCCTCTCCGCTGGAGCGGTAAATATGGATGCATTATTAGACCAAAACAAATACATGTGGCTACTTAATATGCACGTGAATGATGCAATCGTTATGTTCGTGTTCTTCATTCTTGATAATGATGCTGGTTGTGTTATTATTATTTTGCCACAGCATCGTTTCATTGAAAATGAGACATACAGGACCTGCTTATCAGTCCATTCGTCATTAAAGCTGGGCTTTTCCACAACTTTTCGCTTCAGGCTTTTTGAAAGTGATATTTTTGTCAGCCCATTTTCCACCAATCAGGACTGCATACTAAAACCATGTTTCCATAATAATAATATACAATAATAATAATTACAAGGTCCTGATTATACAGATTCCCTGGTTATTACATTTTGATGTGATGTCATAAAAAAAATGTATGTTAACATGGCACACTAATAAACAAGAAATTTTGAAAAGGGCACTTCATATCAAAAAGGTTGCCGACTCCTGATCTACACAAATGGGGACAGGACCTGTGGCTAGCGTTAACTTGACCAAATAATACGCTGTCTAGGCTACACCTGCTTGCTGACAATGGAAAATAATCAGCTGGTGAATCCATGTGTTTCAGAGGAAGCACATGGTTGCATACACCCTCCCTGGACCAACAGTGGCCCTACTAAATAAAAAAGGTAAAAAAAAATTGATTTTTCTCCTCTTTGCATGTGGACAGCCCATGGAAAATGGGCTAATAATCCACCAGACCCCAGCCAGGTGTGACACCTGCTGCCCGACTGGCATACAGAACCACAGAAACAACAGTGCCAACACAGAAACTGCCAGCATATTGATGGGGCCAAAGTCAGCAGTGGTATCATCTGGAGCAGTTGGTGCTGCTCCATCAGGTTGGATAACTGGACCACTCACTTGTTGGTGAAGATTTTCATCTGATTGAAAGGTTGTTAACAAGTCTTTTGGGATCCTGGGTGCAATTCTGACTAAATCTGAGTGTGTTATCAGTAGCTGTGTTGGATAACGTTGACACGTATTACACAGATGGCCTTGACGCCTACACTGACTTGAGCAAGATGCAGTGCTGTATGTTTTAGCATACATTTTAAATTGATTAAGCACATTCCAGTCTCTTTTTATTACCCGAATATTAAACTAAAGTCCTCAGTAACCCTACAATTTGATCCCTTTGGTGGAATATCAATGTGGTTTATGTTTTTCAAGGATAACAGATACAAAAAAAATCCCCAAGGACGCACTTCTAGCCATAGGGTAACAGCCTTTACACACTGGAGACGTTTTGTTTGTGCACAGAACACAAATATTATGCAAGATAAAGCGGCGACATTTTTTTCAGGAACGAGGTTGATTTTTCTGAGCTGTTGCGCTGCAAATAAAGACATCAACCACACTGTGTTCGTCATACATCGTACAGTAATACAACAACCGGAGGCTGTATAGACAGTGTTGTGTTCTTGGACAAAACAGAGACGGTTAATTCTCTTCAGACTTTACTTCATTTTCAGCATTACTTTTACACTTGTAGCACTTATCTTCACTCTCGTGTACACTCTTCTTCTACACACCTTCTCTCCTTCTTCTACCCTTACCACTCGGTAACTTCCCTTCCTTACACCACTCATAGTGCCACCTACTGGTGGTGAAGCATATACATAAATGCCAGTGTCTGCAAACACAACAGACGGCAAACATTATTACTACTTACAACCTTGACAAAGGCAGCGTTTACCACAGACACTCTTTCCGTTCTTAACTTTGGCAATGAAAGCCCTAGATGCTACACTGCAAAACTGCTTACCAGAGGAAATTAAATTCACTCGAGTATTTCGATAAAAGGAAACTCAATTTAAAAAGCTTACAGTAACAAGACAGGACACCTCTTTTGGTCTTGAGGAGCTGCATCATTTATTTGTGCTCAAACTGAAGACTATAGCTTTACCGTTAAAAGGTAACTCTCCATCTCTACATTGTTCCAAACTTTAACTTGAAGAAACATTTCCCAAATGTAACACATCATCATGCTGTTACAGTCTTCATTTTCAAAGCAGAGAAAAAGACATTTGCAACAGAGATAAAAGCAGCACTAATGAGAAGTTCTGCTTTTTTTTATCTGTATCCCTCATGGAAATATGAACTATTCTTCACTGTGGAATTGCATGCCTGTGTTATCTGTAAATACCTCATTTTTAGTCTCAAAAGCTAAGTTTAAACAAACAAGTGAGTCTCGACCATCAGGTTTCATAGAGAACATTTGACAGGGAGCATCAAGCTCTTATTTTCACGGATATGAAAACTGCATGTGGATGTTAATCTCTATAACCATTCGCCCGACTGTCAGTCTCAGAATACTATTAAGATAAACACGCATACTGTATATTGATGCTACATGTCCTTATATCACACAATAACCAAAAATAAAACAAAGATAATATGATGACTCCGTGCAATAATACTAACACTGCAAACTGTTTAAAAGCCAATTTACTTTAATACCCTTATCCCTGAACCTTAACCCTAACCTTGACGCTTATCTGAATTGTCCATACAGTGTTTCACTGAGGTGTATCCATTAGATGCACCTGTGTCTACATCTGGGTTTCTCTGTCCCAAGCTCGGTTTTCAAAATGATAATCATATACAGTAGATCTTCCCTTAATAAGCCGTGTATGTTCCCAGCAGGTGAGATCTCAAGCCTGTGAGACTGGCCCCGCACAAAAATTCTCTTTTCATTTATAGGCCCAGCTTGACCATTCCACAAGTCATTATCTGGGAGAGTCACACCGATAGCATCATGTAGACTGATAGATGGCCCTGGAAATCTTTTACTGTGAATAGGTTTAAGACTCAATCTGTTGGAGAGCAAGCTGCAGAGTGGCTTTTTTTTTTTTTTTTTTTTTTTTTTTTTTTTAACATGCATGGCAAAAAAAAATAAACAAATAAATAAGTGAATATGTGAAACACATCTGCCAACTGGGGGACACTTGAGCCCTACGTTTGCCCTAGCACGATAGAGCATATAGTGACTCTGCACTGATTTGTTCTTGCCTGCACCCATGTAGTACATTTACTTTTGGTTCAGAAAAAGTGAGAAAGGAAATAGATCAATTTGTAACACTTTTGCAATAAATACTTTAAGTAATAAATAAAGTTTTTTTGTTCCAATTTTAAAGATAGAGTGACATTCATATTTCAACACTGGGAGTGCTCAGCAACCCTTTGACTTCACTTTTGAAAAGACAAATGGGGTTTGTCTGCTGATCTTAGCTCATATGGATATATGGAATCCAATGTAGAAACTAGGATGGATGTTTGCTTTAAAAAGGTAATATATAAAAGTATATAAAAATCACATTTTCAAAAGCCTGTTTGCTGCATTCTGAACTAGCTGCAGGGGATTAACAGATCAGAATACAAAGATCTACAACACTCAATCCGAGATTTAATGTAAGGAAAAGTTGCCCATTCCCTGTCAATAAAAACTTAATTGGAGATAATGCTTGATGATTCAGTCTTGAAAACAAGATAAAAAATCCAACCTGAATGATAGATGATATGCAAGTTCCTGGCAGCTAATTTGACATTTCCTGCAGAATGTTGATAATTTGATTGATAGAGAATGCAATTAGTGGAGCAAAGAAAAGGCAAAGGTGAATATATTTTTGCCAGGAACGTATATCTTTAACAGATCAAACCACCAACTATTTCTGCAATCTGTTAAACGCATTACTCTAGTGTGTGGCCAGTTTGAGTTGAGGCCCAGACAACTGTGGCTCTGCTGCAGATGTCATAATCATTTTGACAGCATTGTTTAGCCTGTTGATATTTGATTCATCCGCCTCTAATATCATTCCTTCTGCTCCACAGACCGGTGAACGGAAAATATATCTTGGATTTACTCAAACCACTAAATAGAATCTGAATGCTGTATATTGGTGGGAAGCTGTGCCTTTGTTGCAGTCATTATTATTATTATTATTGTTAAATAGTACATTTACAGTCAAATATCAGTTAAGTAATTATATTGTAGGCTATATGTTCCAAAGCAAATAGTATAGAATCTTAGAACATACAGTACCACCTAAATGCGGAGGGAAACAACATAAACACCTTTTTACGTGTTCATGATATTCCAATATTGTGACGGTCTACGAAAGGTGTTCATTTAAATCTATGCAATGTTGAGCGGTTGTACACGGTTTCTAATCAGATCAAGGTAGAAGGGGTCTACATTCATCATCAACTTCCTATACACAACATGAGGCTTCAAGAGACACCCACAGTGGTGATTAAACACCTCCCTTACACAGTGGTCTACACATTATAGGCTTCACAGGGGTAGCATTTATTGCATGGCTGTTCATTGGGTTGCATTATTTTGTGCTGAATGTTCCACCCCCTGTATGTCTACCCCCAGTGACATTACCAACAATGTGAAAGTGCTTGCAAATTATTTCTTTACAGGGCAAAATAAAAAATAACAACTGATTGCGTATTGATTACTGCCAACTAACAATTAGAGAAAGGCATCTGGACCCTGGTCTCTCTGCAATGTGCTTGGAACTCATTGTGACTTGTGGTGATAACAGAACCTTTTTCAAGTGTTTTCAAAGGACCATATTAATTCTGAATGGAGGATTAGGTCACTGGACGTTTTGTACTCCAGACCCTTATTAAAAGTATGAATGTTGTCCGGCATGCATTAAAGCATGCCCGAACAGAGGAAACTGTCAAAAGTTTTCCACATCACATCAGCACACAAAAGGCAGTCTTGGTCTGGAGAAGTAATTATTTGCACTGAATGGCCACATACCTGAAAGCTCGACAAAGAATGGCCTGAGTGATGCTTATAGCTGGGGTCTCAACGAGACCAACCAGTGTTTTTTACACCTCACTTGGATAACAAAAAGCGGTCTTTGACATACTATCAGCTGTCAGTGTATGTGAACGAAGGAAGACTTGTTGCTTACAAAAATCTCTCAAATATTGCAAATATCAAGGGATGCACACTGAGGAATAGAAGCAAGAAATGGAATTTCAGTCTTCAATTGGTAAGGGACAGATCCCAAATTGACCGGTTTGTAGTTTCTATCTTTCATTTTCTTTCAGTTTATTTTCATCTATTGTGTGAATCCCTTTGCTCAATTATTTTAAAAAAACTGATAAAAATAGGAGTACTGGGCGTGGAAGATGGGACATCGTGTTGAGGGAAGAAAAGGGGATGGTCTGATTATAGAAAACTACACACAAGTGGACAACATACCCTATTCTATTGATATTGAACCTGAATGCATTTTAGGGGCAAAATCTATTAAGGGGCCTATTTTGTACAGTGCACACAACTTTCTAATTGACATTATTTAACATCCTGTAAAGCCTTCAAAGTGAATTAGTGTTTTAATTTGGTGAGTAGTGCGCTATACTCACTGTTTATTGTTCCATGTCAAAGAAAATGGCAGAGTGCTAATGGTAGGCCATGTTCCCAGAGTAAGCACTCCACCAACTCAGACATGGACATGTACTAATGTCAATTAGTACAATCGACACATGTAGCTGGTAACCTGCTTCTTAACAGTTTTCAGAAGTTATGTGCAGAAGATGGTGCTCTTCATTAAAGGAAATCATTTAACCTTTCAGTGGTCACGTTTTATTGTAATTAGAGATGGCCCGATACCACTTTTTTGCTTCCCGATACCGATTCCGAGTACCGATCCGATACCAGAGTGTCATATAGTTCATTATGTTTTAACAGCTGTATGGATGTGATATGATTTCTATCTTTGTTGTCGGTCTGGCTCAGGTTAAACTCTTTGTGAAACATGAACAAACAAACTATGAATGCCGTAGAACTTTCTTTTATTCTCCAGTTTGACAGTCAGTTATAACGGAAAAAGAACATAAATAAACTACTTTAATGTAGATTTTCTTTAGGGCTTTATTACGCGGTATCGGATCGGTGCATAAACTCCAGTACTTCCCGATACCGATACCAGCGTTTTAGGCAGTATCAGAGCCAATACCGATACTGGTATCGGTATCGGAACATCTCTAATTGTAATGCCGTCAAAGAAAATAAAATGGGTTGAAAAGATGTGGTGTTGGCACAAGGAAAAATACAGTTGAAATCTACAGCCATTACAATGAGGCTTGCTTAGATGCCAGGTAAATTATACTTTCTTGCATTTTGTTATATGCTAGCTGCTGAGCTTACACTCAGAGAAAAAGTTAAAGGAATGATGTGTGGAAGCCTTTAATATAGCTTCAGTCATTTTAAAGACCCACACTTTCAATAAGCCACATATAAGTACAAGGAAAATTAACCAGTTATTTAACAGTTTACAATTGAGCGAAGAAATATTTTTGAGGCATCATGGCAAGAATATATATACTGTATAAGAAAATTACATTTTTCTCAACTGTAGCAATTTTTCATGTTGGTTCCACAGACAACTTAAGAAACATAAATATTGGTAATAGGGCGGTGGAAGGAGCACTTTGAGGAACTCCTGAATCCGACTAATACGCCCTCTATGTTAGAGGCAGAGCTGGAGGATAACGGGGGATTGTCGTCGATTTCCCAGGCGGAAGTCACTGATGTAGTCAAACAAGTACACAGTGGCAAAGCCCCGGGGATTGATGAGATCCGTCCAGAAATGCTCAAGGCTCTGGGTGTGGAGGGGCTGTCCTGGTTGACACGCCTCTTCAACATTGCGTGGAAGTCTGGGACGGTGCCAAAGGAGTGGCAGACTGGGGTGGTGGTTCCTCTTTTTAAAAAGGGGGACCAGAGGGTGTGTGCCAATTATAGGGGTATCACACTTCTCAGCCTCCCTGGTAAAGTCTACTCCAAGGTGCTGGAAAGGAGGGTTCGGCCGATAGTCGAACCTCGGGTTGAGGAGGAACAATGCGGATTCCGTCCTGGTCGTGGAACAACGGACCAGCTCTTCACTCGCAAGGATCCTGGAGGGAGCCTGGGAGTATGCCAACCGGTCTACATGTGTTTTGTGGATTTGGAGAAGGCGTATGACCGGGTCCCCGGGAGATACTGTGGGAGGTGCTGCGGGAGTATGGGGTGAGGGGTCTCTACTCAGGGCCATCCAATCTCTGTATGACCAAAGTGAGAGCTGTGTCCGGGTTCTCGGTAGTAAGTCGGACTCGTTTCAGGTGAGGGTTGGCCTCCGCCAGGGCTGCGCTTTGTCACCAATCCTGTTTGTAATATTTATGGACAGGATATCGAGGCGTAGTCGGGGTGGGGAGGGGTTGCAGTTTGGTGGGCTGGGGATCTCATCGCTGCTCTTTGCAGATGATGTGGTCCTGATGGCATCATCGGCCTGCGACCTTCAGCACTCACTGGATCGGTTCGCAACCGAGTGTGAAGCGGTTGGGATGAGGATCAGCACCTCTAAATCGGAGGCCATGGTTCTCAGCAGGAAACCGATGGAATGCCTTCTCCAGGTAGGGAATGAGTCCTTACCCCAAGTGAAGGAGTTCAAGTACCTTGGGGTTTTGTTCGCGAGTGAGGGGACAATGGAGCGGGAGATTGGTCGGAGAATCGGGCGCAGCGGGTGCGGTATTGCATTCAATCTATCGCACTGCCAGACGAAAAGAGAGCTGAGCCAGAAGGCAAAGCTCTCGATCTACCGGTCAGTTTTCGTTCCTACCCTCACCTATGGTCATGAAGGCTGGGTCATGACCGAAAGAACGAGATCCAGGGTACAAGCGGCGAAATGGGTTTCCTCAGGAGGGTGGCTGGCGTCTCCCTTAGAGATAGGGTGAGAAGCTCAGTCATCCGTGAGGAGCTCGAGAGAGCCGCTGCTCCTTTGCGTCGAAAGGAGCCAGTTGAGGTGGTTCGGGCATCTGGTAAGGATGCCCCTGGGCGCCTCCCTAGGGAGGTGTTCCAGGCACGCCCAGCTGGGAGGAGGCCTCGGGAAGACCCAGGACTAGGTGGAGGGATTATATCTCCAACCTGGCCTGGGAACGCCGGATCCCCAGTCGGAGCTGGTTAATGTTGCTCGGGAAAGGGAAGTTTGGGGTCCCCTGCTGGAGCTGCTCCCCCCGCGACCCGACACCGGATAAGCGGACGAAGATGGATGGATGAAATATTGTGATTAAACCCATTTTAATTTGTAGCAAAGAAGCGGGCATATCAGAAGATAAGATTCTGCGTTTTCTTTCCATACACAGGGTAGAGCAGCTCAAGTTGTTGTTATGGTTGGACTTTTCTGGAGGCTACTTAAGCTATTAAGTTTAGCTTTGATAAAGGTCATATGATAATGACTATCAAAAGGAGGAATTCAGTGATTTTTTTTTTTCTCCAAACATTAATTTCATTCCTTGCCTCAACATCGCTATGTGGTAGACAACTTAACGCAACAAAGGTGTTCTAAATTCTCTCTCTGTTCAGAGCCAAGCGATTTAAAAAATCATTTCATTTTCAAGCCTTTTTGGCAGTTAGACTGTTACAGCGATATCATGCTTATTTTTGTGAGGTTTACGAGAGATTCATTCCATCATAAATCTCTGTGAGATAATAATCCCCACCATTTCCCTTGGAAAATCTCACCCTACATGCTCGCTACAAACAAACAAATCTCAAGCATTTCATTGTCAGCCAAGTCAGAAGTTTCAACTTTAAGCCAAGCCAAATGCTTGCAGCCTAAAATATACCAAAACAGCTGTAGCACGTGAGCAGAATAGGAATTAAATGTTCATAATTCATATTTTGATGACTTGGCCATTTGTATTGGGCACCCCTAGACTTTTAACTAGGCAGAAGAATGCCATCTGAAATCAGATTATGGCCATGAAGAATTTGATGAAGTTTTGAAGGCTCATTGGCATGCTGAAGTAGGTACATGCTTCCCACCAGCTGTACATATGATCTGCATTCAAACCATGTGGATAACCAGTCATACAACTACAATTTAACAATTTCTTTTAGACAACCTGTATGGCGACTTAAAAGAAAACTTCTGTCTTACTCTGATATGTGAACCAAGACTTTCCATGTGTGAAAAAATAAAAATTCATGATGCAGTGAAAAAGTTGGAATTCAAATAAGCTGTTACTCATCACAAAATGCAACACATCCACAATGTTCCTCTACCTATTCTTTACACAATATGGCTAGGGTAACACACACATACACACGTTCTAAATTGATCTCCGTGTGATGTTACAGCCTTGAGCTCTAGCTGGGAATACAGGAAATTGACTTGTATCTTTTCATACTGTATTTGAGAACAAGAGGTTGCTCTGATTCACCTCACTGCATGAGGGAATAGAGTCGATAAAAGGTGGATAAACTGGCTGTGGGACATTTGAAGAAGCTGCATCTGACTCTTAATAAATACCAACACTGGAACACACTGTTTGGAGCAGAATCGGCATGCATGGCTTTTTCCCACACTTTACAGTACAGTACTTTCCTAGCTGTACTAGTGACTTTAAAAGGTGTCATGTAAATATATGGTATATCTGCAATGCACCACAGCTCTATACTGCACCAGCAAAAGAAGCGTTACACCATCTAGTAGAGGGGCTTTTCACTAATTCACTTTTGGAAGAAAAAATCTTTAGCATGCATGCAAGAGTTTCACAACAGTTACAAAAAATCATCACTCTATTCCTGCAAGTGATTGCATGCCCGCTAAGCTATAAAATAATCTGACAGGTTGGCAAACTATGATGTAGTATAAAGCAAAGGTCAACATAATCTGTTGTTCTCTTCCATTAGACTCTTACAAGGTTTCTTATTTTGACATCTTTCTATCTAGTCTTTCAAACTGTAAGGCTCTGGGTGACAATGGATTTTTAAAAGCTTTGACCTTGGATCCACACCTTTGAGTGCAGATGGCTCTGGCTGGTCCAAATTGCTCTCTGTTCAAAGTCTGATAGGCATTTCAAAAAACAGTATATTGATTTGCCCAGGTTATTTCCTCCACTGTGACACTCTCCCCAGGCTGTTATCCCAGCAGGAAGTTGACCTGCAGCTCAGTGTAAGAGCAGCCAGCATGAGCTGGCTAAAACCACTACGTTACAAGCCATGTAAGCCAAATCATTACACAACAATGATGTCCAACCTGTGTATCTTCAGGAATCCCTGACTGATAATATATCTGCTCTGGCAGTATGGCCTCGGTATACACAAGGGATTCCAACAATGAGTAATGATGGCGTCCCATCTCCCACAGGATATGGACAACACTTTATTTATAAAGCCTGGAATCTGTCTTGTCTACCATCATATTTTTTTGGGAAAGAAAACCGCTTAGCAATATGGACATCTTGTTTATTGGCTGGCTTACAAAGATGGGTACAACTTGGCATGAGTCATTATGCAACACTGTGCATGCTACAAAATACATGTAAAGTATTTGAGTAGTAAAAATCACAGACAGCTACACACAACAGTTAAAGGTACCCTGTGGAGTTTTTGATCACTAGTATTGTTATGGAGCAAAAAAAACAAAAACAACATTTAATTTAATTGACATAATGTTTTTGGAAGCCATGATGGATTTTTAATTGATGCTATCAATTACAAATCTCCACATTATTGAGTGGGCATATACAAATGTATATGTATTATAGTACATATACATTTTATATGCCCACTCAATGTTATAATTAATCAATAAGACAATTGACATTGCTCTTGCCTCTGTATCTGTTTAGTGCATTTTGGAGCCTCCTGTGCCCTGTGATAGCCTACAACAAAGGCAGACCAAAGAGAAGCATTTACCTGGAGTCTGAATGAACCCTTCATCCACATCCCTTCACAGTGAAGCCGCTGGCCTGACAAAAAATATTTAGCCCTGCCACTCTTTCAATATTGGATATATCACCCTCCATTGCCTGTACCATGGACCAATGTCAAACTCATTTTGCCTGAGGTGATTTTCTGTACCATGAAAAGCGCAATAGCTTTCAAGGAGATGATGCGGTCTATGAGAAGAATAAAAAAAAAATAAAAAAAAAAAAAGGTAAAGCCATGGTTGGCTCAAATGATACATTCTCTGAAACTAAAACCATAGAGAAGTAAAGTGGCATGTTACTATAATCGCAATATGAATAGCTTTACATACAACCAGACACTTGATGAACCAAGTAAATGACCTACACAAACATGGAAGACCCATACAGGTGTTTTCACTTACTTTTTCTGATTAGACCTCTCCACAGGACTGTGGGTGGGCACAGATCAGGCTTGATTGACATCTCCCTCACTTTCTGTTGAGACTGTCAAATTGGGACGACTTATATCTTTAACGTTGTTATTGGTATATTGAGTTTGGTGACCTCACGTAATTCCCAGCACAGATTCAAAATTCAACCTTTGCAGAAAACAAATCAGCAAGAATAACTAAAAAACACTGTGTTGGTATGCGGGACTTGTCAAAAATCAATTAAATATGCACTAAAATCCGTCACTCTAAGTGTTTAGCCAAAAGTGCTTCCCAATTACCCATTTTCTGTTTGCCTACACTTATTATGTTATAATTTCAGCATTACTAGTGCAAAAAGCCAAGCTGGCAAGATACAAGGACTGACAGGCAGAAGAAGGAGGGGATTATACCGCCAACACAGTGACAACCAATTTGGCAAAACAACCACTACCTGGCTGCCACAATATGATATTTCACCAGGGGAAAGGGAACTTTACATGAAATGTCAGGGCAAACATTGACTGTGACAGGTTGACCATTGAGGTAATCCATTACTGGGCTCTGATAATGGTGCCACTCATGGAGCCTCCACAATCTTTCTGCGAGTCTCCCTCAACACCCTTGGGGTTTGGGGGTGGCAGGACTTCTGTGAATGATGATGTGAGTGATGACTGTAAAGATGAATGACTGATAGCGGAGCCAAGCCTGAGCCTCAGGGAGCACACTGAGAGTTAATACACCATCTCCAAATATGTCTTCCAAGTCCAAGAGCGCAGATCAACCCATCTGCTTCAGTGTTTGTGCCATCAGGTGCAGCACAGTTATAAAGGCCTCTACAGAAGGATGTGCAAATTGACTGTAATTTCTTCTTGTTAATACCTAGTTAAATAAAGATATATAATGAGATGCAGCCTGGCAACACTGTCATCAAAAAATCATAGACCACTGTTTGGAACAACCATTAAACGTAAACCAATTTATTCTAATGAAATTAAATACAGTGGTGTGAAAAAGTGTTTGCCCCCTTCCTCATTTCCTGTTCCTTTGCATGTTTGTCACACTTAAGTGTTTCGGAACATCAAACCAATTTAAACAATAGTCAAGGACAACACAAGTAAACACAAAATGCAATTTGTAAATGAAGGTGTTTATCATTAAAGGAGAAAAAAAATCCAAACCATCATGGCCCTGTGTGAAAAAGTGATTGCCCCCTAAACCTAATAACTGGTTGGGCCACCCTTAGCAGCAACAACTGCAACCAAGCGTTTGCGATAACGTGCAATGAGGCTTTTACAGCGTCCTGGAGGAATTTTGGCCCACTCATCTTTGCAGAATTGTCCTAATTCAGTTACATTAGAGGGTTTTCGAGCATGAACGGCCTTTTAAGGTCATACCACAACATCTCAATAGGATTCAGGTCAGGACTTTGGCTAGGCCACTCCAAAGTCTTCATTTTGTTTTTCTTCAGCCATTCGGTGGTGGACTTGCTGGTGTGTTTAGGATCATTGTCCTGCTGCAGAACCCAAGTTCGTTTCAGCTTGAGTACACGAACAGATGGTCGGACATTCTCCTTCAGGATCTCTTGGTAGACAGCAGAATTCATAGTTCCTTTTATCACGGCAAGTCTTCCAGGTCCTGAAGCAGCAAAACAGCCCCAGACCATCACACTGCCACCACCATATTTTACAGTTGGTATAATGTTCTTTTTATGAAATGCAGTGTTCCTTCTACGCCAGATATACTTGGACACACACCTTCCAAAGAGTTCCACTTTTGTCTCATCGGTCCACAGAATGTTGTCCCAAAAGTCTTGGGGATCATCAAGATGTGTTCTGGAGAAATTGAGACGAGCTTTGATGTTCTTTTTGCTCAGCAGTGGTTTCTCCTTGGAACTCTGCCATGCAGGCCATTTTTGCCCAGTCTTTTCCTGATGGTGGAGGCATGAACGCTGACCTTAACTGAGGCAAGTGAGGCCTGCAGTTCTTTGGACGTTGTTGTGGGGTCTTTTGTGACCTCTTGGATGAGTCGTCGCTGCGCTCTTGGGGTAATTTTGGGCGGCCGGCCACTCCTGGGAAGGTTCACCACTGTTCCATGTCTTCGCCATTTGTGGATAATGGCTCTCACTGTGGTTCGCTGGATTCCCAAAGCTTTGGAAATGGCTTTATAACCCTTTCCAGACTGATAGATCTCAATTACTTTCTTTCTCAATTGTTCCTGAATTTCTTTGGGTCTCGGCATGATGTGTAGCTTTTAAGGATCTTCTGGTGGACCTTACTGTGTCAAGCAGCTCCTATTTAAGTGATGCCTTGATTGTGAACAGGTGTGGCAATAATCAGGCCTGGGTGTGGCTAGAGAAATTGAACTCAGGTGTGGACAACCACAGTTATAGTATGTTTTAACAAGGGGGGCAATCACTTTTTCACACAGGGCCATGATGGTTTGGATTTTTTTTTCTCCTTTAATAATAAACACCTTCATTTACAAATTGCATTTTGTGTTTACTTGTGTTGTCCTTGACTTTTGTTTAAATTGGTTTGATGTTCCGAAACACTTAAGTGTGACACACATGCAAAGGAACAGGAAATGAGGAAGGGGGCAAACACTTTTTCACACCACTGTAAACTGAAAAAGTGGATTTGAATTAGGTCATCTATAGGACTATAGCACCAGAATTGTGATGTTGCTTCTCTCACCATTATGCATTCATACAGAGCTTCTCTGTCATTTCAATAGATGAAACAAATCAAGAACAAATTAAGCATGAAGCTTCAAAGTCACCAGTTACATTACGGCAAGAACTGCAGCTTTAGAGGTGGCCAAGCAATAGCTTACAACAGCTATGCCCCACACTGACTTTAATTATATGAATGAAATCCAGCTCCCAAATGTGTTCTGTCAACAATTAAATGGGATGCCTAATAATACTCTTATACCCAAATTTATGAGGATGCAATCCCTGAAGTCCTGAAGTGTTAACCCCCCTTCATGTGTCATTTAAACATCCACTACTATACAAGACTCAATCACACACAAAAAGGATTCAGTTGCTTTTTGACTAATAAAAGGTCAAACGGCAGACAATAATTCATTGGCATGGTGCAACTCATTAGGTAAAATGTCAATTATAGCCACAGGTAGCGCTGTCGGCAATAAAGAGGAACATGGATATGTTTGATAATGGATTAATCAACTGAGGCTGAATTCTGTATTTGAGTTGACTAAGACTGAGCTTAAAAATGTGAACATATATTTTAACTCTTTAAACAGTTGGCTTTGTCTGTACATTCATTATTTTAATTAGGGAATATTTTAATGTGTCAAAAACCCCTGCACCTTGAACTCTAATATTTAATAATAATATGTCGTTTTTTACTCATTTACAGTACAGGCTCATAGTCTAATAGTTGTGATACTTTAGAATAGAATAGAATAAATCTTTATTGTCCACAGGGGTGGAAATTTTCCTTTGGCTCACCAGACATACAAGAAATAAACATACAGACAACATATCAGACATAGTAAGTTGAATATATAAAAAAAAAAGATAAAGATAAAAATAAAATAAATATGCTTAAATTCATTAAGATAGCAGCCTATATTGATTTTGTCACTTGGTTTGGTTGATACTGATGGCATTTGGAATAAATAATTTTTTAAAAACACTTTTTGCCAGAGGCACTCTGAAGTGCCTCCCAGACTTCAGGAGCTCAAACTGGCTCGAAAGAGGGTGTGTACTATCTGCATTGATTTTCCTAGCTTTCTTCCTCATTCTATCAGTGTATATTTGGGTCAGATGTTTTGGGGGTTTTCCCACTATTTTGCTAGCCATTGACAAAATTCTATTAAGCTTGTTCTTGTGTTTGCAGCTTAAATGGCCAAACCAAGCAGAGAGATGAAAAATTAAAACTCTTTCAATGTGTGTGATGTATACTAGCTCAGTAATCTGAGCACTGACGCCCAGACGCCCAGGATCAGTTTTTTGTAAGAGGCCAACTAATGCCATGTCGTCAGCATATTTAATAATTTAAAAAGGTACTATTATTTATAGAAAACTCATTTGTAAATAGAGAGAAAAGCAAAGGGGAAAGAACGCTGCCTTGTGGGCAGCCTGTACTGATGGTATGCACTCCTGACAAAATGCCATTTACACATACCCTCTGAGGGCGACATGAGAGAAAGTCTCTGATCCAGAGAATCAGACCCTTATCTATGTTAATATTGGCAAGTCTTTGCAGGAGAATGTGTAGCTTCATAGAATTAAAAGCTCCACTAAAATCTACAAATAGGACTCTAGCATGCCCTTTAGGAAGTGCAAACTGTTTTGAAATAGAGTCTAGAAGGACCAGCACAGCGTCATCAGTCCCTCAGTCACTTCTGTAAGCGAACTGTAGCAGATCTAACACGCTGGTCACTTGAGAGGTCAGGAGATCTACCAAAACTCTCTCCATTGTTTTACACAATATGGAGGTGATGGCTATAGGTCGGAAATCTTCAGGCTTACTTAGGTATGGGCCTTATGAAAGAAAATTTCCAAGACGTGGGTACACCAGCAACTAGAAGGGAGTTAAACTTTCACTCTTACCTTTAAATCTATTGGGGAGGCTTTTTACAAAATGGTGCTTTACACCACAACAGCCGACGCTTGGCATTGCTCACGGTGATTTGAGAATATGTGAATTAGTTCTTAATAACTTGTCTGGTTAAATAAATCTGAGGCTTGCATGTAGTTGCTTGGCCATGGAAACACATTTGTGTGGATCCCGACAGTTTGTGTGCTGAACTCTGTAGTGAGTGATGCAACAGATGATAGCCGATTTTTATGCGTTACGCGTCTCAGCCACGAAGTGATCTACCACGTTGCGTCCACTTCACAATAATATCACCTACAGTTGCCGGGCCAGATCTAGTAGGAGAGACATTTCAGGAACCAAGAGTGTTGAGTTTAAGGCACTCAGCTCATTAACACACATTGTAAATGTTTGTGGAGATTTCATGTCTATGTGCTGGAGTTTATGCACCTGTTAGCAATGGGTGTGGCTGAAATACTTTAGTTAATCAGCGAGATAGCAAAGAACGATCAGTTTATAAAATATGAGGTATTTTTACATAACAATACATAAAATAGTAAAAGTTTGCTCCACATCAATTAGCTACAACATTAAATCCAGCACAGGCATTAATGCAACCATGATAAAAAAAAAATCATATGATACATAATTTCACTCACAAGGTTTTTTTCTGCATAACCTGTAGGGTTGGGCATCGTTTGGATTTTAACGATTCCGATATCGATTCTGCTTATCGATTCCGGTTCTTAACAATTCTCAATTCTGATTCTTTGAAGGGCGGAGTGAAAACCGATCAAATGCTTAAATTATTTTTACAAACTTTTACACAATTCATAATCACTTCATACAGTTTATGGAACCTGTAAATTATTTTAATACAGTCTATAATTTGGTTGCTGTAATTAAATAATGTGTTTCAATAATCTGTATTTTTATTCACTGTACTGTAACCCGCCGAAATAACACAGGATCCAACATACGTTGGGTCATTTACAATCAGCCAGTTGCCCGAAAAACATTTCATTTAAATAATTTTCCAGACATTGCTTCAGGAGCGACATTACTACATCTGCCCTTCTCTCTGAGACTTTGCTCCACTCTGCCCGAGTCTCTCAGCATGCTGCATGCAGACAGACACAGGCAGGCTTGTTAACTTTGTACGTGAAATGGCAGCCAATATAAACATACGAATTAAAACGCAAAAGAATATTCATTGAGTCTTGGAAGAAACATACAACTGGGTTAACAATGGTGTGTGCGTTTTGCGTGTGTAGTGAGTGTGTGCGAGTGGGAGAGAGAGAGCGCTCACAGCTGCTGGCAATCGGAGCGGAGTAGAAAACTTGCGGTCCATGGCGCACGGCTGACTCGCTTGCTCCTAACTCTTGTAATGTAATGTAATGTAATGTAATGTATCGCTTTGCACAGCGTCGTCCAGTCCATGTGTAGTTGTTGTGCAGTTGGAACAGATAAACAGAACCAAATTCTTTTTTTCTTTTTCTTTTTTTTACAGGTACCCGGTTCTCGGCCTTTAGGAAGTCTGTTGTAATTTGGAACTGGGTTTTGGTTCCCAACCCTAGTAACAAGTACATTTACTTTTGATGTACATTTTATTGATAATACTGATGTACTTTTACTTAAATGATTCTGAATGCAGGACTTTTACTTGTATTTATCACTGTAGTATTGCTACTTTTACTCAGTTCAAAATCTGAATACTTCTTCCACCACTGATTTTTAAATTTCCCTGATCTCATATACAAGTAGTAATTATTTATCAAGCATTCATCACAGATAAATGTAATACTAATACCATAAGAACATTAATAAAATGGAGGGAACCAAAAAACGATTACAGTTCATTAGTTATAGATGACAGGAGCTGTCTGGTTGGTTGGTTGGTTGGTTGGTTAGGTGGTTACTCTGTCCCTCGAGGGGAAAGAATAGGCTATATTACAACCAATAATCTCTGATGCAGCCTTGGGCTGAAATATGCATTTTTCTTTGGGGACTCAATTGCTTATGCAAAAAGAGACCTTACAAACCCATACACAACAAGGCAGAGAAAAGTCGAACATGGCTTAACTTATCGGTGATCTAAATGCATTCACAATTCACCGTCCACAAGCATCCACAATTTACTGTTTCCCTAACACTCTTCGACGGATTCACAGCTGATTATCAAGCTACAGTATGTCCTCTCATTATTAAAAGGAAGTACTAAAACATTGAGGGAATATACTGACATGAATAAATACACATTTAATTGTTCTTCACCTCAGGCTTGCTGCTGAATGAGACAATTACAAGGATACAATCGGAGCCTCTTGTACTGCCCACAGGCAGGTAGACTGGTTGCAGCGCATCAATCCATTTGCTCCTAGTGTATGAACAAGTCAATTTCCTTCTCTACAGAGCATGTAGAGCTGTCAAGATGCTCCTCAAACAATGATCTACATGCCAGCACTATGGGAGGGCACACACATGCAGATGCTCCTCCCTTTCCTTTTAACAAGCTTCCCTCAGTCTGTGGATATATCTATGAATATTTTAACACATTCGAGTAAGCAGGCTGCAAGTGCCTTGACTGACAATAAAAAAAAAAAGGGCTAAGGGAGAGACGAGAGACTCACAGAAACTCGTCGTGTTCGAGTTGAAATGCAAAGTTGCCCACCACTGTGGTTTCTGTCATCAGCATTCTGGGTCACTCTGATACTCATTTATTTATTTTATTCTGTCGCTCACTTCCCATTCACAAGGTCTGTGGCTTTTCCTATCACTCTGTGTGATGGAATTTACCCATTGTCCTCCCGGAGATTTAACTCCATGAAATGACAATTTGAAATAAACTGTGAAAAAAGCGATTCAAAATCCAACCCAAGCACTAGGGAGGGAAGGCAGAGCGGTGGACAGGTGTTGGGAAGGTGGTTCCAAGATGTCTTCTGATGTGTCTTGTGCAAGGGAAGAAGTAGAGAGTGTTCAAAATTCTGGACTGAGTCGCCAAGCAGATCCTCATTATTCCCTGAGCAAAACAGCCATCTTGGAAAAAAAAAAAAGTGTTAAATTAACTGCACATATTCTGCTACGGGCGATTGGACGAACCAGCAACCAATACATTGTAAAGTGCCACAGGAAGCTTGGGTGAGGAAGGTTAATGAACCCACCTTTTCCATCATCCCAGTGGGCGTTTTTATGGGAGAAAAATTAATTACTTGTGACAAATACATCGGTGCTTGGACTGCCATTTCTGCCAGGCGGCCTGTGAACAAAAACATTTTCCCAATGCAGTTATATTAGCCATGGACTTGCCTAATCAGTGCCCTATGCAGAAACTCAACACAAAAGACACATAACCAAAGCTACATCCCTAGACTCACTGACAAAACATGACAGCCCATAAAAAATGCAAAGTTCATAAGCTCGGACACTGATGGAATGCTGTTTCCAGAATAAAACACTGTACACTCGCTGCCATTATGCCTCTAGTCTCTTAGGGAACGCCCATGCTAAATGATAGACATTCGTCCTTTTGAGGTCACAGCTCCACTGTCTTCCGGCATCCTTACAGAGAAGAACTGAAGGGCTTTTTTTTTTCTTTTTTTTTTTAACGCAGTGCAGCAAGATGCTCGAAAATGGTAATGAAATGATTTGCTCCCAACTCTCCCACAAGCATTGCCATGATTAAAATTACATGTTTTAGTATCCCCCTTTGGCAGCATATTGACCCCATTAATCACGCTGTTAAACGCAGTTTCTTTTTCCGGATTGGTCCGTTTAATGAACTGTTCGTCGGGTTCATGTGTTGGAGAGTGCCAGGGTCTGAACCAGAACTATTAAGCTTATAAAGAATATAAGAATATAAAATAGAGTTTTAATAATTAAGATCATGCTGGCTTGTGATTGCGTCCATTGTTCTAAGCAGACACCATAGAGACATGATATTGCATATAAATGATGCATTCGCTGTATGACTAAATAAATATAAAACTAAATGTTTAAAGATCACCTGACACCCAAGGAAACAGCTATAAACTATGTGGAGTGTTGCCTATAAAATAAGGCGAACTGTCTCTATTCTCTTTGATGATCAGCCCACTGACTATCAATACACTTCTGCTTCAGTATATGCACAAGGCCAAGCCCACCTTTAG
This sequence comes from Perca flavescens, assembly GCF_004354835.1. Classification (NCBI taxonomy): domain Eukaryota; kingdom Metazoa; phylum Chordata; class Actinopteri; order Perciformes; family Percidae; genus Perca; species Perca flavescens. The sequence continues at coordinate 20,649,489 of NC_041349.1, forward strand.
TCCTTTGAGCTGGCCAAAAAGAAGGGTCCTCGAAGGAGAGCATTAATCCTTACATGTGATTCATACCTTTGTATAATCCTGCAAGAGAAAAACAGAAAGAGAGGGATAGATATGACCCAAGGAAAAAAGAGGTAAAGAATTTAACGTGGATGTCAAATCAAAATAAAGCAGAGGAGGTAATTTACCAAGTCTTTAGACACTACTGTCATTGAAAGCACTGAAGTATAGCCACAGCAAGACAATTAAATAGCTATCCATTCCTCTAATAGTCGTATTTGGTGGAGGAATGACAAATTAGAATCCAATGATGTTGTACTTAATATAGCTGGATGCTTGCCTTTTAATTTCTGTGCTGTGCCACCCTGAACTCACAGACAAACTAATCAGAACAGCACAGCAATGAATTATTTATTATGTGATACTAGACATCTTAAGTTGAAACTTTCACAAGAAAAGAGGTAAAACTTTGAAAATGTCAATTGATTTTTAAGCCTCAATTCTCTGTGTTTTGTTTGGTTAAGTGAAAACAAAAACACCCATTCTAATATTAATAATACAAATTTATAAAATATACAGATATGAACACAGAAATCATCTGTCTATTGTTTTAACAATGCCTAGTTATAGCTGTAGACCTGTCTAACTACACAATAATCTGTGGAGGGAAACTGCCATCTGTAAAACCATAAACAATTTCCAAAGACAGCAACTAAAAAAATTTTTTATCAGCTTCCAAACTTGAGCATGAACACAACTATCTGGTTGTTGGAATCATCAAGCAAATGCTGCGTCACAATATACTGTAAAGGGATTTGGCATCAGGGTTTATAGCTGTATGGAAAGCAACTTCGATATCCAATCCATTTTTAAATATCGAGTTGCTGACACTAAATAAAGACAGTACCTACTGTAATATAGTAAAGTGTATCAAACTATCAGAAAATGCTTTCTATTGTACAATTTAATCAATCTACTTTGTCTAGGTGTCCTGTTGGGAATCACACTTAATTGACACTATTCATGCAGGAATACTAAATAAGCAGTGGCATAGATTGCCTTTAAAGCTCTCTTTGTGCATAATTATGGAAACACAGACACAGATGCTCTGGGTGATATGATGGCATCAGAAGGCTCACTTAATTTAATGCAGGCACATCATTTGTCCTATGGGAGCTTCATCATAATACAGGAGCTTATTGCAGATTTAGTTAGATACTCATTTCAGTCATAACTCACATAAAGGACACCAGAATTGCTACTGCATACATTTTTTAGGCAATTTACGAAGGTTCTGAGTTGTATATTAAATGTGGTCCCAAAAAGATGGAAGACATGACCTGCCCGACAGGAACGTAAAGACTAACTTGTTTTTATTTTGTTATTGTATAAATAAGCTTGCTTTTCATATAGCCATTTTTAAATGAATGTGCACACTCACACTTTAACATACAATGAGTATTTAGTTTAACTCCTCAGTATATTTTTTAAAAAAAGTCTAAAAATCAGTTTTTTCAATTTTTATAAAGTACATTTTTTGCCCTACAAGTGTGGATATTTTTATTTTGGAGCAAATCCACATATATGATACTTTAAAAAAGAGGTGCCAGAGATACAGCTGTATTTTCCTCGAAGATATGATAATACCTGGAAAGGCTGGAGTCGACTTTCTATCCAGTCGGTCATTTGTTGCCTTAAATTGCTCCCAAGACAAGGCCATTTGCTTCACTCATGTATGATCTACTTGAAATGGTATATTGTCAAAGGTTCGGGAGACTTGTCTTGGTTAGCCTCTCTACAGGGGAGGAGAATACCACAACTGTCCATAATATCAGATATAAATGAATAGCTGCAGTTCTGAATTGAAATTGCTCTTGGTAAGCTTCGGGGTCATTACTTTAAGTTAGATGGTAGAAAGGGAATTTTGACTGAAACTCATATCTCAAGAGACAATATAAGGTCATGGCAGTAACATGGGAAGGGCAGTGTGTTGTAGGACCATGGATCACGTGTTGAAGGAGCACCATTTGTAACATTGACTGATTTAAAACACAACTTACTGTATGTTTTGATGACAGAGTGGACCGGTAGGCTGCCTGACAATAAAAAAAGTAATGCTTCCAATTGGACAACATTTCAAACAAACAGGATGTCCGGCAGTGAAAAATAAAACAAACAATAGACTGGGCAAAAATTGGGAGTCTGTCACATGTTGTATCTTTTCTATTCTTTTGTGATTTGACAATACATCTAGGGACCACAGTATGACATCTACTCTAAGACAAGGAGACAAACAAAAACATCTGTCCCAACAGCACAGTCAAGGATCCCAAAAGTTCACTTGCCAATATCAAAATAATGAGGATGCATCAAAAGGAGAGATGAAGGGAAAAGGAAGCCCCAATATACTCTATGAGAAAGACATCATATCCAAACTGTCTGGTAAGCAGCCAGCTAGCACTATTATCAGTGTATTATAGCAAAGACGGGGGGACTTGAGTGGAAACCTGCTCTTTAATTGAATCAGCCATTCTGAAACTTGACAAGTGGCTTGAGTTTTTGATTTCAATGCGTGAAAATACAAACTTGATGTGAAAAGTGCTAGTGTTCATATTTTATTGGCACAGTCAAACGGGATCATTGTGACCGGACAGGAAAACAGGAATGCTGTGAGTGTGAATCAGGGAACTGGCAAAAAAGGCTATGCTTGTTCAATGCAATGGCCTGAATGAATACGGATAGGCTGAGGGTAAGATGTTGTTTGTGAGTAGCAAAATTAGCCCTTGATGTGTTCTTTTAACTCCTAATGTAGCCTCCTCTGATTTTGCATTGAACATAGTTATGTCAGTGTTTGAAACGGTTTTCTAATGTGAAAAGAAGTCCAACTTGTTTAATAACTCAGTCCCTCCAGGATTTTGCAATGTCGCGATTGCCCCAATTCACGCAAATTCAACCAATCACCGTGAATTTGGTGCAAGTCGCAATTTTGACCAATCACCGCAACTTTTCCGCAAATTTGACCAATAACCTGAATTTTCCTGCAACTTCAACCAATCCCAGCAGTCCCAGATGCTGTCAGTATGTGACTCTGAGAGCCAATGACCAAGCGGGAGTGAGGCCACGGGTTGATCATTTCATGTTTCTGATGAAGACGAGACGTGTGTGACTGACTCAAACATCTCACATTTACCAACAAAACGTTGCCAGCCCAGAGTAATTTTATTCTCCCCAAAACAAGTTTCCTTTATATTTTTAAATAACTATATGAAAAAAAAAAAAAAAAAAAAAAAAACTTTCACTGTCTCCCACAACTTAATTGCAACAAATATACAAAATACATGGCAACTTTTATCGCGATTTTTTACAAAAGCTCCCGCAAAATCAGGCATTTTGGGCCGCAACAATTTAAAAAAAAAAGGCCTCAAAATCCTGGAGGGACTGATAACTTATCAATGATTAAATGATCCCCATCTTAGATGATCCCCATCTTTAAGCAAAAGTTGCATCATTGTTTTGACCTAGAATCTTAATATATTCATAATGGATTGATGCATGACTAACTGAAGGCTTGATTTACAAGTTGGTAGCTTAAGATGAAGAAAATACCAAATGTAATACAATATTGTTAAGGAAACTAAAACAGTCAAATCACTACTCAGAAGACACTGTACTGCTGAACACAAATAAATTACTACCTTTTTTAAATTTGTAGACCACACAAACTTAAGGATTGTACCACCAATGTCCATTTCAGTATCCTGTGTTATATAAACATCAACCATAGTTGCAAAAATCATGCTGATTCTTAATGAACAGAAAATGCATTTCCATTGTCTCTGCAGTGCCACATATTTTTAATCATGTTTTATTTAAATTAGCATTCAAGTCTGAGTATTATGGACTTATATTTGTCATGTATATTTAACTTATGTATAAAACAACTGCAACTCCCAACAATGAATCACCTTGCAAACGGCTTGCTAGTTACAAAAATGTATAGCCTCCTTTTGGAATACAGTATTTCATTAAGAATAACAGCCATTAAGTCTGACATTTCCACATGAGCATACCCTCAGCATAAAAATCAACTATATTACAAACTGGCTTTCTCTCCCTCTCCATCTGTGTGACAGTTCAATTTCCTGTGCGAAGCTTTAATTTGGAGCATCCTCTCTATACTGTATCTGGAATTTAGATCTTACAAGGTCATCCAGGCATACAGAAGAAAGGGCCATTGTGCAGATATTCATCAGCAATGTGATTTCTTATTTTACCCATGTGCCAGTGCAAGCCCAGAGCAGAACAAAGCTTATTTGCAGGGGGTCACTTTTATCTGTATTCTCTTAAACAGCCAGTGGGCATTTAGTTTTGACAGCTGCTAAGCTGAAAAAGATGGCGACTGAGAGTAGTGGGGATAACGTTACAGGACTTGCCTCTGCCCCTGTTTGCGCAGTATTTGAGGTCTAGACCTGACAATGAAGGTGAGCCAGCCAACACGGATGAAGGTGTGCACATGATTTTATTCAACTGCCAGTCTGCCACCAAAAATGAGTATGGAATGTTCCTTCTAAAAACACAACGGTTCAAATGATTGGAATAACTATTATTGCACATTATTTCCATAAGATGGTAAACAAATTAGAGTTATTCCTTCTATGCAGGCGCAGAACGTACATGCCACTTGACCCTCGGCTGTTGTCTCCGCGGTGTGTTCCAGTGCTAATTTTTGCCCAAGACAAAGACGACGTGAGGCGACGCCACAGTCGGCCTTTGTTGCCAATAGTTCCTGGCCGTCGGCTTGGTGTGTCACGGCGTTTAGCTCTGCCCTTGTAAGACGCGAGGGAGAGATGCGAGGGAGAGATGCGATGAAAGAGGAAACCTCAGTTGGGAATGGGACGTCCTTATTCACTCGAGTGTCACTTTTAACCCACACATCTGAACCCACAGCATTGTAGGCTAGACAATTCCATACATGCTACAATGACTTCTATCACCAGCAGCTCAGCTTTTACATTTGTAACACAAACTCTGTAGAGTTACATCAACTAAAGAAGCTGGCAACATTGCTGTGCATCACACACACACACACACACACACACACACACACACACACACACACACACACACCTAGTGTTTTATTGATTAAGGAATGCGCTTAAAGTAATTGCCTAAGGTCAATCTATCCAGATAAACTGTTTTCTTGCTTCATTAAAAGGAAACCACAACTTCTCCCTCAGTCATTAAATGTGAGTTATTGACTCCCAGTCCCATGACATTTTGATACAAAAGAAAGGTCTCACAGATCTTAGATGAACTGATTCGGTTTGCTGCCCTTTGTCTTGTAAAAAATGCCCTTATCGGACTTACTCACATTTGGTTTTGCTACTGAGCGTCTATAAATCATTTATTTTCAGACAGAATGGATGGATAGGACTTACAGCTTGATATATATCCTTTAGACCTGTTATGAATAGCAGGTGCACAGGTATTTGTTTTTGTTTTGTGTTGTATAAGTAATAGCCTATTAGTGAAAAATAATTTGTCTTTGATTACTTGAAACTAAACTTTCATTTAATTCAGATTTACACATCCCAAAGAAATAATAGATTATCAACTGCTTTACTGGAAACAAGCGTTTCCATTCATTAAATGAAAATCTATTTGGAAACTGTACACGTGCTTGAGTTTGTTCGATCGCAGTGAACATCCTCCGCTCTTGTTTTCGTCAAAGTTACATCACTATTACAGAGTATTGCAGTTCAGTGCATATTCATTTGAAGAAGAAAAAAAAAGCACCACTGCATTACTGATAAACCATAACACAAGTTTAAGAACAACATAAACAGGCATGGTTTTCACCACTGTGATGGATTACCAAACTCAAGCTTCAAGTCAAGCAAGTTGATTTTCATGGGTTACAAAAAGGAAAGGAAATCAATGGTTGCCCTGAAGGTAAGAGAAACCCATTCACTAATTTAAACCACTATGATATGCCAGGAGAAATGCTCAGCAATAATATAAAAGGATATGTTATTTGTAGTTAAATTGGTTTATAAATACCAGGACATGACAACCATGGGGAATGGGTGGTGCAGGTCTGTTAAAATGATAACCGAGGCAGGGGTAACGATAACATAATACATCTGCACATTGTCTACATAAATTAAACATTCAGCATTGCATAGGCCACATATCTCAATTAAAGTTTTGTTCCCATTTATCCAATAGCTGAATAAAGTCTTCAATGGTGCCATATATGGACCACAGCACTCTCCCATCATATAACCACTGTAAGACCTTTTACAGCCATGGCCTGTTTACAGTGTAAGTGGTAATACCAATGTTGCAGGGCTCCAGACTAACTTTTTGCCTTGGTCGCACTGGTGCGCCTAACTTTTTTTATTTAGGTGCACCAGCACAAAATGTAGGGGCACCCAAATCTTTCCTTGTGTCGCCATTAACGCCACAATTTCAAGGTCACGTTTTTATCACGCTCCATATACATTCATATATATATTATGTCAATTATTTTAAACAAGAATAAAGAGTTGGTACATTTCTTTTTTTTATTTGAAGCACAATTATACTGTACTCTGGAGAGATCCAAACACAGGCACGGCTTTACAGAAGGAATGGGTCATGTAACGCAACATTAAACCATATCGATATAAACAACATCGCTTCGTTAGTGGAGAGGCAGCGGATGCGAGGAAGTTAGGTGCACCGGTGCGACCTAGGAATAATCTTAGTTGCACCCTTACAAATTTTGGTCGCATATACAACCAAATTGGTCGCACTCTAGAGCCCTGATGTTGTCACAAGTTTATTACGCTGGGAACATTTCCTCACCGTGGCATCCCTATCCTCTCCACATCAGCCCAGGATACTGTGACGTGAATACAAATAAGGCTGAAGAAGTGTACCCCTTAGTATCAGAATATGGCGAGTATGGGGTCTCAACTACTGCCTGAGAGAATATTTTATGAAAGATAATACAAGATGAGGATATTTTCTGTTGTTGACTGTCCTATTACACATTAAATATTGGCATCAATCGTTTGTTTGAAATACATTAAGTTGTGGTCTTGATTTATTTATTTTATTTGACCCTGTTGTGTAAGTTATTTGAGTATCTTGAAGGCACACCCCAATATTCTGGTTCCTGCAAGCTTTTTTTTTATTATTTAGTAGTTCATTTTCTATATTTAAACTTGTTTTTTATTTAAGATACTTTATTGGTCATTATATGTTTCTGTAATATCTGTTCTATTTCAGTTTCACTACCCCATTGCTACAACTGCATTTTACAGAATGCTTGATAGATGAGGCTTGTAAGCCCTATAAGGAGGATTGCATTGTTTGTTCTGACCTTGCATTGACTCAATAAAAAGAGAATTTCAAAAAAATAAATATTGACATATTGTCTTGCAAACTTCTAATGATTCTCAAATATGAAAAGTCACAGTCCTAGGAAGCAATTATATACTGTTGAATCGTTTAAACTTTTATTTGCAGTGGTGATATGTAGAAAGTTAATGTGACCACAATGTGTAATGACCACCTTAGTTAAGGTTACACAGAAAAAGAAAAAAATCACAAGCCAGAAATAAAATATTTGCTGAAATAGGAAGCACACATTTTATTTCTGGCAAATAATTCAGTGAAGCCAATAAATTAATGTACATTAGTGCTAATTCAGTTAAATTGTTTTGTCACAGAGCCACCAAAAGTTACAGCCACTAAAATCTTTCAAATATAAGGCTATGTTCACACTTAGCGTCTTTTTTTAAGATGCCATCGTCTGTCCCTTATTTCTCTTAATATTCTGTGGAACTTTAACTGTAGTTTTTGGCAGTCAGCAACTGCTGATTCAACATGCAAACCAATGTTAGTTAGCCAACATACAATATATTGGGCACACTGGTAATGCTGAACATAACTAGAACCTACAGTATGCACACAGATCTCTGTTATCACGCTCCGCAAACTCACAACTCAGCTAATGCTAGTTTCTCTGTAACTTTAACATTGGATTCAGTTGCTACAGTAGCAAAGTAGGTCTGAAACTTTCAGGCTAAAAAGTATTGTGTTAGTGTCTAGGCTAAAAGCATACCACAGAAAATACACAGAAAGCAGGTTATAATGTTAAAATGTGTTAGATTACTAAAGAATTTCTCTCCGCACTGGAATATTTGTACCTAAATCTGTAGTCTCTCTGTTGGCTTACATTAAAAAAAAGCTGCATGAGTTGTCAGTATCTCATTCGAATACAGATATGAATATGTATTACTGACCCAGACATTATCAGTGTATCTAAAATAAACAGTATACTGTAAAGGGGGGACTTTTCTAAGTCTATGTGCACATGGGCCCTTCAAAACAAATAAGGAGAGTGTAACATCTGAATGTTAACTAGATGTTAGAGCATGATTCCATTACCAACATAAATAAATGCTACCTTTTCCCAAACAGAGTAAAACAAGGCACCCATATGAATACTTGCAAATTTAAATAACAAAATCTACTTTTCTTGCTTGTTTTTTTCTGACTTTACATAATGCAATGTCATATTTGTACACTCATAAAATTCACAACAAACCTGCCTGGAATTTACAACATGTGTCTTATGATGTTGTTTCAAAGAGCCTTTGACAGAAATTAAGCCAATTAAGAATGTACATGGAGAGCTAGGCAATTAGTGATTTAAATGCTTTGTTCAAAGCCTGAAATCAAACTACATAAGCATTCCACAAATCCCCAGACTCTCACAAACAGTCCGGTAATGTGTAGCATGCAATTGCAGATTTAAACCAAAATGTCTACTCCTGTGGTAGCAGTGAAAACCAAGCCTGTTTGCACTGTGTAACAAAATGTAATTTGAGTTCAATTCAATTATGCCTTGAAAATGAGAATGGTCATATTAAAAATAATATTCTTCAAATGTCAACTGGTTTGACAGCAGGTTATTCACTGTTTTAGGAGATTGAATGCAACGTGAGCATCTAGTTTCCAGAGAGCATCTCTGCTTCTCCAACAAATCCAGACTCAACCCAGCTGCTCAGCGACCCTATTAGAAAACATGGCACTTTACAACTTCATCACTTACATCTAACGGTGTTCCTGCTACGTGCTAGCATCCATGATATAACCCGATGTTGGTATTAGCATCCAGCCATATCCGGCCCCTGTGATGAAAGCAGATGTGAACACATTAGTGAGAGCATCCCTTTAGGAGATCTCATTAAATTGCTGGATCACAGCAGTGTCCAATCAACAGTATCCACAGAGAATCCAGACGAATATAGTTTTATTATCTCAGCGGGGGCTGCATATAGAGCACTTATGTTTATTTGCATATATATATATATATTTGTGTTTTGTTTTACGTTCTAAATGTTTCCATGACTGTTGAAACGTACGCCTATCACGATAGAAAGCCTTATCTTGGGTCTCAATAGCTTATTTCGAAGGAACACTGATTACAATCAAGCAAGGTCAAGAGATTAATGGATCAGTGAGCTCATTAGAACCACACACAGGGACCTTGTCAACTGACATCAAGAAACTGTACACTTTCTTCTTTTACTTATCCCAAATAGTAATCAAAAAGGAAACCATCTGCAGTTTGGACATGTGAGGAAAAAAAGAGATAGATTTTAAGATGCTGGTGGTGCATCTGGGACCAGCGCACCTACCCTGCCGTGACACTATCGCTAGAGTCAATCTACAATATGCTGATTCTATCATAATAAAGAAAATTGGCTCAATCCCCGGAGAGAGGGGCCCTAATAGAAAATAATTCTGCCCTTGAAACACTCTGGGCCTGGCTTTGATTAGATGATGCTATCTTTGTTTAGACTTGAGCATCTGGGGCAGGACCATGTGTTCATATATTTAATTAAAATACCATTGCCTGCACTGACAAAGGGTGCTTATCTCATCAAAGTGCTCACCCTGGATTTTTTCTCTTAATTCAAAAGATTATCTTTGTTGATTGGCAAGTGAGGTGGGATGGATGGGGGCAATGGTATGGAATCTATTTGCTTGTCAGAATACTGGCTCATCTGCTGTCCACCTTGACTGCAAGCCAGACATCATCACTGCATGCCATCTGGCTTAGAGACACATAACTATTTCACCTTTATCGCCGCATTTTTATCATTTATACGACTGTACGCTTTGAGAGTACAATACAAACTGTAGGACACAAGGGCCAAAAACATAGTACTGTCAATGCATTTCTAAGTGGGGCGGAAACTATTGATTATTGTATTATCGGGTTATTATTCTCTCTATTATTATCTAATTAATTGATTGATCAATTGATCTATAAAAAGTCAGATATTGAGATAACGCCTGTTTGTTATATTCCCCAAAGCCCAAGATAATGTATTCAAATGGCTTGCTTTATTTGACCAGCAGTCCAAACTCAAAGAAAAGCATAAAATCCTCACATTTGAGAAACTAGATGCAGGGGATAGAGTATTTTCTTTGACGGGATAGCTCAGTTGGTAAAGCGGGCGCCCATATATAAAGGTTTACTCCTCGACGCAGCGGGCCCGGGTTTGAATTAAATAAAGACGGACTTTAAACTACAAAATGGTACTTACATTTCCATGTAATACAATTCATTCAATATTCACTTTTCCAACTTTAGCAATCTGTAAATAAAAAGTAAGTAAAGGAATTATTTAATTATTTTAATACAAACAGTTGGTATTTAAGACACCGGTAATAAGACACTGAACCCCAAGTTGCTCCCAAGCCAGCAAATTGTAAAGCGCTTTCTCCGATAAGGTAGAAAGGCGTTATATAAATGCAGTTCATTTACCATATTTTTGCTATTGCAGAATATTATATACGGTCTGGGTAGTAGTAGTCCAAATATACAAACACAATACAGTAAAGTTTTTAATCACAAAAGATGTGTAATCCAAATTACTTTGGGTACAATAGATTATGGAAAATCACCATCCATGATCTAAGCCACTTTTTAACCCTTGTGTTGTCCTCGGGTCAAATTTGACCAGTTTTCAAAATCTCTATATCAGAAATATGGGTTTCTTTTTAACCATATTACCCAAAAATAACATGGATGGTTCAATGCAACGCTCTCCGCAAGTACAATAACTGATCATTACTTTCTTTGAATTTTGAGTGTTTTATTTAATTTTATAGTATTTGAAAAAATGTAAATGGTTTAAACGGTATCCTGACTAAACTTTGACATACTGTACACAAGGTTTATTGACCATGATTTCCAAAAATAAGAAACTATAGTGGCTAGAAGTTGGTGGTAGTGAAAAAATGTGTCAAACATTGAAAAAAAAAAAAAACAGACAAAAACATGTCAAAAATATGGCAAAAAAATAACGTCAAAATAACGGACCAAAATTTCAGAAAAAATGTCAAAGTCATCGAAAAAAGCGTAAAAAAGTGTTTTTGACCCGAGAGTACATGGTCAGTGGGAAGAACACACAAGGGTTAAGGTTGTATGTTACATGTTGCAACATCTCAACTCATGACTGTAAACAAGACTAGAACTGAATTGACATAAGAGCTTTCAGACCGCTGAGACCATACCAAGAATTAGATAACAGTTTCTGCAACATCATGCTGCAGTAGTCTTTTCGGTTATGTATACAGTAGCACACTCCATCCTGTGACCTACAGTAACAGACAAAAATTCCCTGGACAGCCATTACTGCTTTCCTGTGTAGCATGCTCCTTCTCCTGTGGCCTAGGCCCTGAAAATTATCCTCCAAATTAACTCGCAGAGGATCATTGTGAATGTCACGTAACCTGTTTGCCTGTGGCATTAGGGGGCTGTTTGCTTCTCCCACGTGAGTAAGTGTTGTGACACTGTCATGCATTAAAGGGGTACGATGGGTTTTGCTGCTTATCCCTTCTGTCATAAAACAAGGCCATGATGGGACACGGTGAAGTGTATTTATGACGGAGCAAACGTGACAAGGGAAACAGAGGGAAAGTTTAAGATACAAAGCAATTCATGAGGGGCATGCAAAGAATTTGTAAGGATTATGGATGTGATTTATGCAAACACACAACTACACGAGATAGACAAAAATAACAACCACTTCATGAAACAAACAACAGATGTTGACAGTAACAACAGTATTTGCCAACCCCTGTTCATATTTTGAGAGCGATTAGGCCTAGTTGATCTTCAGAAAGCTATGCAGCAAAAAACATTGACTTTCATTTGAGTAATCGTTTAAAGCAAAAATGCAAAAAAAAAAAAAAATCATTTCATTTCAGCTTCTTAAATGTGGATATGGTCTGCTGGTCAGACAAAATAATATATTTAAAAGATGTCAGCTTGGATTTTTGGGAAATTGTGATGGACAATATTCACTATTTTCTGACATATTACAGACCAAAATGATCAATTAAAAATAATAATTATTAAAAAATAATGCAGCCCCAATCATTTCAAATAAGTGTAGTGCAGGTTAGATTCAACAGTTTGTTTGTTTTTCCTCCCTTACATTTTAGATTATTTCCTGCAGTGGCAAATGTATTCATCTTTTTACAGTTTTGATAGATGCACCTGCAATTTGGCCACACATAATTTTGCCCTTTTTTAGCGGTCTCATGTTGGTTTTAAAACTCACGTGTAAAAGTACTGATAACCAACTGCTAAAATGTATTTCAACCTAACCCAGCAGCATATTCATAATTGTAATAAAGATTACTTCAGATACTATGTTGAACCTGTAAATCGACCCACCACATAGCCTAGCTAGCTAAGTAATACGTTGAATAAGCAAGGTAAATACCATATTTAACACATATTTTGAATTTGTTGTTAAAAAACAAAACTGACATTAATTTAATAAAACAATATCACCAACAAAAATAAAACGACCTTATTTATAAATTTAGTCAGATACAAGGAAATAAAAACACTGTAAACCTCAGTCATGATGACAAACTACAGCCTAAGATGTCAGCTAGGCTCGCCCCTTCTGCTAGCCTACGCTAGCTAACAAGACAATATTAGCTAACGTACTGACTTGGATTATAGAGTTAGCGGTTTAATCCTGCTCTTCATTGCATTTGGGGAATGTTTACTCAATTCACAATTTACCAAACTCAGCGGTTTTGGGTTTTCAACCTTAAGCCTCTCCTCCTTTTTTTTTTAATGGCTATCGTCACCGTTAAAGTTGCCTCTTATATGAAGCATAGAGCTCACCTTTGTGTTTCTTGTCCAGGTAACTTATGTTCCGAGAGCGACTTGTAGTTCATTGTGTTTTAAGTCGCCGCCATGTAAACAGATACTGAATTTTTCCACTTTCGGGAACAGTGAAACATTTTCTCTATAACTGCTAGCTAGCTAGCTACCTTTCTCAGCTAGCTATCCATCTTTTATCACATAGGCTAACGTAGCTAGCTATATAAATAGTTTTTGTCGCTGGACAGACGATGCTGTCCTTCCATCCCAACGTTATAGGAAGTCGTGACGTTTTCTACTTCAGTTATTTCACCACAGCAAAACAGCTTAACTAACATAAACTTCTGATGGTTAAACTTTGTCTACTTGCCACTTTTGGAGCTGACTAGTCTCGCATTGCCAGACCTTCCGACACAGCGCTAGGAGCTGACTAACTAGAGCAGAGAAAGTTGGACAGGTTGAAAATGTCAAAACTCATTCAACAACCCATAATGCAACACTTTCTTATATGTCAATGCTGGGGCAATGCTGGGGCAATGCTATTTTGTATTAACAAAATGTAATGTGCCGGGCGGGGTGATAAATCCTACCTTACTCAATTAAAAAAAAAAATGTATTCAGCTTTAAATATAGCTTAATTGCAAAAAAGGAATAGCCTACGTTTACATATATTTGTTTGACTGAAATAGCATCTCCCCCACCCCCACCACACACACAAAATGTTTCCAGCATTATTATCCTATACTAGTCAACTGCTTAGTTTCTAAGAAAATGTGAGGAGTAAATATTTATGTTTGTATAAAGACACACATACCCACACAGGTTGGGCTTTTGCTCAGGTTGAACTGGGTGGAGCTATGCTGGGAATTATGTAAGGCCAGCAAAGTCCAAATATGACAGCCTAAATTTGCAATTTGTCCAACGCTAACAAGGGATGCAACCCTACCCAACACAGTCCTGAGAGGATGTCTGATCAGCCAAACATACTTAAAGCCCCTGAAAATGTGTTGTTTTCTAATCTAGCTATTTCTCTGTACTGTAACATTAAATATTAATTATTTAATGAGCACTAATCAAAATTAAAGTTTGGAGAAAAACCTAAATCTTTATTGGTATACAGACATATAGGTGACATCACCTTAACCTAGCTGAGGCCTGTCCACATCAAACCATAAGAGCTCACACTAAAATACAAAAAATACAAACATCTCTTGCATGAAATAATAACTGTTCAAACTTTTAAAAGGTTGTGTTCATAGGATCTCATTGCTCATAGTAGAAGGCTGATTAGGATAATAAGTTTGCTGGTCCTTTAAACTCACCTGTGTCGGTTTACCATAAGTGCACAGGTCTTTTAAAGATAATAACCCCGTTATTGATATGCTTGATAATAATAAGTGTCACCAAGTTCTACAACCTTACTTTTTTATCAGGAACCATACATTGCAGTAGCCTACCAAGCTTTAATGTCTGAAGTACAACAGCCCAAAGTCTTTGGGCCCCAAAGTAGCAAACATTGACAAAATCCCCCCGCTATCCTAAATCAATGTTATCTTGACTAAAAAAGCCAGAGAGGTATTTTCTTTTATGTCCTAAGGCTGTCAAGTTGTCCCAATACACAAAGCTGGAGATGACATTGATTCACCTTTCATTTGGAATTCGGCCAGGCATTCAGCGATTGATTTTTCACTGCGGGGAGAGATATGAAAAATGTGCCATTTTTGTATCACCTCTGAGCTACTCATACACAGTTGTTCACATGGCACGCAGGTGTTTCTCTGGTCACTTGCTCTCATTCACTCACATGTACATAGGCTACATGCAGACTCACGTCCTCCCACACACCATACGTGAGCACACATATTCACGGCTGCTCACAACCACGTGTGTAGACGGACACAAATGGCAGACAGCAGTTTTCCAATACCATCTCCTCGACCAGACAGCTCACAAATGGACACTCGTCCTTGTCAGCACATCCACAGTGTTTCTACTCCTTTTTTTCCCCTGTGCCAAACTGTTCAACGGATCTTTCCTGTGTAATTGGATTACGGTTACAATGTACAGTCATCGTACAAGACAGGAAAGTAGTGTAAACTAGTGTTGAACTTACGAAAGACACAAACTCTTGATTAAGGGAGTCACATCAATGTGGCAAATGAAGGTCCCAAAAATGTTGATCAAAAACTGAAAACAGACATAGAATTGTGTGATTTTGAATGCTACGTGCCATTGTAAGCATATCAGATCCCATTGATGTTACAAAGAAAAGTACATAGAATGACTTTATTATTTAGTTACATTAAACATAAAATCCAATCAATCAGCCATGGATTAGGAGATGGTAGGATTGGAGATTGGTTAAGTGCTGGAGGAGGGGTGCATGGAAATCGCTGTCAGCAACATGGATATCTCCAGTCACATGGATTGTGGAATAAAACAGTTTACCAGAGAGCTTTCTCACGGGCTTGAAATATTTAGTTCCTTCTATCATAAGCATATGGTCTATCGTAAGGTTTTAAATGTGTAAATAAAGTATAGCCTATTTGTCAAATGTTTTTGGATCTTTTATAATAAACTGTAAAATAAATACACAGACAACATTAATGTTATTGTGAGTTCCTACAATATTATTGAATCTCCACCAGAACATCTGTGGCAGAGTGTGACAGGTTCCAAAAAATAGCACAAATGCCATATATTGATTGTTTCTTTGGGATCTCCAAAATGCTCTACTTTAAGAGCATTGAGCACATGTCAACACTTACTTTGGGAGGTAAGCAGAAAACCCTTAGCAATTAAGGTTTTCATTCTATAGTCTGATGGTCCAGCCAGTAAAAATCAATAAACGTTTCTGCTAGTCAGAAAATATTCTCACTTGAGTAAACAGCATGTTTTAAGGATACCGCTTCACTTCAAAATATCATACACTGACTGCAATCTGTGTCTTTTTATGTGCCAGTAAACATCTTTATAAAGTCTCCAAAGCCAATGGGAAGTAAGCTGCAGTACTGCTTATTCACTCTAGCATTTTGTGCCACGCAAGCATTTTCCTGGGCAGCATCGTGGGCCGGGGTGGCTTATGAGCTCGGGTAACAACTCATTAATAAAGTGGATAAGGGCCAGTCACACCTTCAGCTGATTTCATGAACTCGCCACGGTTTGCAAATGCCATTCAAAATGATGCAGCGGTGACGGCCAGAGCTCTTTCTGTCCACCCAAGTCATCCCGCTTCCCCCCCCCGCCTCCAAGATCCAGACTAATAAGATGGGCCAAACATCTCTGGCAATTTTTCACAATGACTCAGCCATCAATCACAGTAACTGCTCTGTGAAAATGGACTGAAATCTTCCTTTCATCCTGCAATACGTTACAGCAGGATATAGTCTAAATACAACAGGTAAAATAATAGTACAGAAAGCCTGTGACTGCTCATTACACAGTATCTCAATTAATGTATTAGTCAACTGGGGAAGTCTACTACCTAGAGTACTAGTATATGAATAATTTAGTAAATTAGGTTTAAACAATATGTTTGGTTGAAATATTGTCCTAAAGAAAAGTAACCTGTATATTTAATTTGCTCATTTAATTTTTACAAAGTAATGCCAAGACCCTATTTGTGAAAAAAACACACATGGAACCTGTTTCCCTCAGGAGTTGGATGACTAGGCTAGTAAGAATTCAGTTTGTGGGTCCATTACAGCTGATCAATGTTTAATTTCACTGATACTGATTCATATGGTTAAAAGGAACTCATTTAACTAATTACTGATTTAATAACTAAATAAATAATAAATAAGTCTTGAATGTAAGGGCAGTGTGTGAGAGTCTTCTTTTCTACAAGATACTCAGCTTGTCTATGACACACCTGCATGAATGTCCAAGTCATATTCATCAACGTCAATCTATGTCCAAACATGAAACCGTTTAAAACGAGATAAAAAGAAATGACTGATGGATGATTATAATATATATTTTAGCATAATACATGACCATTACGCAAGCAATAATTTATTTAGAAAAATACGTTTCGGTCTCAGACCTTCATCAGATAAATTCTCTAAACTTTTTGATGGGCTACTTTTGATCATATCCTACGCACCTGCCCGACAAAAGAGGTGTGCAAAAAAGCTTTCCTATGTATCATAATACATGACAAATACATTAACAAAATATAAATAAATTGACTTGACCATACTTTTTAGTAAAGAATTTCAAAAAGTATACTCACACAGATTATATTTTTTTATTCCAAATGAATAAGCTTTTGTCAATGGATAACATATGTTCCTGCTTTCCTTTACCACTGTCCCTTTGTATTTATACCTTCACCAAGGTAGCGGACATACACGCCCATCTTTCTCAGCTTCCTTACTCCCCCTCACAGACACACACCTTAGTATTGTGCATCGAAAGGAATGTAAGATAATTTAATAAAAGATCATTTTGCTTCTTTCTGATGTGATTTAAGTTTATGCCAAAAAATCTGATATTTGCAATAAAGCTAATGACTCAACTGATGATGAAAAAAAGTTTTTTATGGTCTTAAAACTAAATGGCTCATACACACTCATCTTTCATTATTATAATTTTCACGTAGGAGAATAAAGATTACATTTGGGTGAAAATGGTTAACATTATAACACAGCGCCCATTGACAATATTTTTTCCAATTTATGCCAAGGTAACCACTTATATTTTTTGTTTGCCATATCTAGTTTCTGGTGTTCTCTGTGAAAATGAATGACAGGAAGCATATTTCCGCTTTCCACAGCAACGTTTGCAGTAAACAGAAAAGCGGGTGGGTAGTTCCATCATAGCAGAACAGATTTTACAAGGTATGTATTCTGTACTGTAAACTAAAAGTAAAACCCTATCTTTGATTTTCTTGGAAACGCAAAGCAAAAATGTCACATTAATTATGGTTTTGCAAAAACATCTTTCAAAAACAGCAAGACAAAAGAGTAACACTACAATATTTTCCTATTTAACTCTGCGATAACATGAAGATGGACATTTTTATAATGTTTTAGGGTCTTTATTCATCACTCTGGGATTTTTCTTCAAAATATGTTATGTCCACTTATTCTGACACTCGAAAACATGATCGTAAAACTATAATTTCCAAGAGAAATTATTTTTGTTTAAAACTAAAAATGTTAATCCTGTTTTTTTATTTCAATTATCACGAATAATACATATTTTTAGGAGAAGAGGCAACAGCTGTTTTTTTTTTTCAGAATTGTTGACTATACACATTGTTTTTCCAATACAAGATGAATAAAATATCCACACTTCAAGAGAAAGAAAATATAACTTTACAAAATAACAAATAGTGAGCATTCAGCTGTATCAGAATGAGGAGACAGAACAACCTGTTACAGGATCACATCCTCAGTAATCGGCCCTCATCTAAATCTGCTGACTGAATTTCATATCTCTCCCCCTTAGGTTGTGATTCCTACATTTCCCAGAATGCCATTCAATAAACCCAGAGGACAAACAACGTGTCAGGGTCACACCGCTGTACCGCCGAGTAAATAAATACAACGCCTGCTACCAGTGAGTAGAGGGTTACAACAGATGATATTAAACGCCTCATTGTCAATCTTTTAGAACTCCTTATGCATTCCTCCTCTGTCCAGGGCTCCAGACATGTCACAGTCATCCTTCTTATAGCAGACCACCCCGTCACTGACCCAGAACCAGAAATCCAGAATGCAGGTGTAGCGCAGTTCCAGCTGTGGTGGAATTTCCAGAAACACCATGTTGTAGGATGACAAAGGGAAAGCTTATACAACATCAGGTCATTCATAGGTCCCAGGTCAGGTGATGAGAATATTCGGCCAGTCTATAATAACCTTCATGTATAAATATGTTTGTCTCTCTTCGGATTCAAGGAGCCTAGGCAGCTGCATGATAAGGTAATGTTTTGTCTCAGGACTGTCTCCTTTTGCAG
Source organism: Perca flavescens (assembly GCF_004354835.1). NCBI lineage: Eukaryota > Metazoa > Chordata > Actinopteri > Perciformes > Percidae > Perca > Perca flavescens. Next base: position 20,668,643 of record NC_041349.1, read on the forward strand.
GCCGGTGGGCCAGCCAAACTTCCCAGAGAGAGAGAGAGAGAGAGAGAGAGAGAGAGAGAGAGAGAGAGAGAGAGAGAGAGAGAGAGAGAGAGAGTGAACTAGGCTTTAGCTGATGTGTTTAGGCGCCTGCATTATCTTTGTTTACCTTAAAGGTTCAGCGAAACGGAACGCCTCCAGCATGAGTTTAAATAGCCTACACCTTCAGGAGGACAGGAACTTGAGAGTTGGGACGGTATTGCCCAATCATACATTATGGTTAAACTGTACTGCCTGCTTAATTAGGCCACCTAAAACATAATCTTTTATCGTTTGTCTACGTTAAAGTGTGGTGGATCGGTATGGCCCCAAATAGGGCTGGTTTTGAGCTCTGTTAAGTCAATGGTTTCCCATTAAAGTCTATGGGAAATTTAGCGTATTTTCTTTTTGAAAATTCCTTTAATTCCGTAAAAAACCTAAAAAAAGCGAATCCCTTAGAAAAGTCATGAGAGAAAGAGTCATGTTTTTGGTCAGTTTACGTAAGTCCAATATACATTCTCCTTTTTGTTTGGTTTAGATCTACACCAACTGCTGAGGGAAATATCTGGCTCTTTTGCTGCTGAATGCTCCATTACGTTCACTAGCTCGCCATTAAAGCTATAGTGCGTAGTTTCTGTCGCCCCCATGAGGAATTCTAAGTCATGAGAACACTGTCGGCGCGTCCACACGATACAAGCCTTCTGTGACCGCGCACGTGCCCGTTTCTGCGTGGGAAAGTCGCCAAGACGACCAAATCTTCTGAACGCAGCCATACTGAGAAATACAGAGAGAGTTGTGTGGCGCTGATATGCTTGATTAGCTTTGTAACAACTCATTTGGCAATGGCTTGAATGTAACAGACGTTCATTAATATCAATAAATTACGCACTAAAGCTTTAACTTTGTCTGTGCGTCGTTTGGTGCTGAGCAGGTGGGACTGAACCAAAACATGAAACACTATGTAAAGCTGATGTTAACATTTTCTTTGAGTTTGTCAACACAAGCTCCACTTTTTAAATTATATATAGACATTTGATGCAATATTAATAGACCTATTACTGCAACTTTCAAGTCAAACTATTAATAAAACAATATTTAAAATTGTATATTTATACAGATTATATTTAAATATGGCCACTTTGTGTTTCAGTTACTACAGCATGAAACAATAAAATACTGTGACTTAATAGTTGCTTTATATAGGTCAGGACATACTTACCTCTCTTCATATCCTCTGCCAGGATGAATGGTCCGGGTGACTTCTGCTTAACTTATCAAACTCATGTAAAACATACAGTATCTGTAAAGAAATCATTGGTTACACCAGCAATGATATTGAAATATTTATTACAGCTTATGAAATCACTGCTTCTATTGTAAAGCAGACCAGAGCATACACAGCACATCCACTGTTGCTGGGCCAAAATGTATTTGGCACTAAAATGGACAGAGGGCTAATGAGAGATATTAACTGATATAAAAAAAAAAAAAAAAAGGCTTGATCGTTCCATCATTTGCAGGTCCTTCGCAGTTATCCATATAAAAGAGTTCCAAGGCCCAGACAAAACACCAGAACTTTTGTCATAACTAAGTGATAAATCTTAATCAGTAATTTATTTGTTGGCAAACAAGTTTCACTGTTACAACAAATATTAGTTATGAGGTCATTCAACTTGGAAACCTTTACAAAAATGAATAAATAAGAAGCCATAATCATAGCCAATAATAAAAACTTATCTGTGCCACTAAACGTACTTTCATTCTCCAATGTATTACTGTTTATTTAAACAAATAAATAAATATTTTTTTCTCCTTGAGGAAAAAACAAAACAAAAACACTTCCAGGTTTTTCTCACTCCAAAAGCTTTTTCTTTAATAAGTAAAACAACCATCTTTCTTTTTTTGTACAAGTGCCTAGTGCTCATCAATGTTCAATTTGTTGTCTTTCTGAGAAGCAAAAGCACTTTCGAAAGCCAATAGTGATGCAGAATGCACTATGAACCTTTCTGAGGGACACCTCATGATTAACTTGGACTTATTCTGTCTCCTTGACGATCTGTGAAGCAGAGCTCTGCTATCTACACAGTAAAAAAAGGAAAAAAAATAAAAGGGAAAAGAAATCAAACTGTAACAGAAAATAGACCTGATAAAGATGAATATGCAGCACAAAAATGCGTGTTTTTGTTGATATCTTTTGTGTTATTTGCTTCTATTTAGATCATCATTTCTTGGAAAGTGATAAAAGAGGAAAACAGAAAAACAGACCGGTACCAGAAACGGAGAAAGGCCAGCACAACTGAACAAAATTGCTCCTAACCACTACATTTACGAGACAAAGGGTTTGTTCGGAACAGAAAAAGCATACTATTGTGTGCAATGCTAGTTATCTGTACAATTACATAGAAATATCTCATAATTCTCTTTATTAGTTTTTTTTCCTCCCTCTTTTAACAACTGTTATTACAGTAAAATGAAAGAAAAAAAGAACAGCTATGCTTGAAAGCATACAATACATAATTCCTTCATGGAAATTGTTCAAAATGTGTTTGTGTTGGTTTTTTTTTTTTTTTTTCTTTTTTTCATTGAAGGGTCACTTCAGCAAACAAAATGTGCTGCAACGCACCAAAGAGGAAGAAAATCTTTCAAAAAGTCAATATAGATACAGAAGTATAATAAAATAGTCCTTTTTTTTTTTATTTCCCATTTATTCTGGTAAAGTCTGTAGTTTAGACTTGTATAGTTTGGGACTATGCAGTTCATTTTCAGACTACATCTCTGAGACCTAAAAATCCGTGTGAGTAATTGTCTCTTTTCACACTGAGACAAAACACGCCAAACCACACAGGGTTGGAGGGTGGGGGGAACACAACATCAACAGATTCCCGCAATGTTTAACCAAATATAGTCACACATGAGCCCCCATACCTAGCAATCATTATCCTGTTTGTGGTCAGCAACAGCGAGAGCACAGCCATTTGCTCTGCCTCAGTCTTCGGGACACAGAATAAAAAGAAGGGCTACCACTGCCAACGACTGATGGAACAAGGGGACACGGGGAAGAGGACTACGGTAATAGGAGGGACACTGGAGGAGTGGGAGGATGTTGGGCCTATAGGCTAGTGACTAGGTGCGAGGGCTCCGGCTGGGCCTCTTCTGGAGATAGATCCTCTTTGTTTGGGGGCACGATGAATCCGTCGCTGCTGCCCCGCCCTAGCTGGTAGTAGGAGTGCAGCTGATGGAGGTGGTTACGTGAACCCAAGTTGGGCATGCTCTTGTAGTAAACGTCGTCCGAGATGTCCTCTGGGCTCTTGGCGTCCCCCCCGTCCTTGGAGCCGTCGGCAGATTCTGCAGACACGTCGGGCAGGCCCGGCAGCATGGGCATACTGGTATAGAGGGAGTCTCTCTGGTGGTTGTGCCTGGGGGACGAGCCCTCGTCATCGGTGTGCTCGTTAGTAAGTAAGGGAAAGAAACTTTCGCTGTTCTCCTGGGGGATCCTCCTTCGAGACGAGGAGGACGTGGTGGCGGACGAGAAGGGGTGGTGGGGCAGTGGGAGGGGCGGTGGTGCTGACTGGTGGAGGTGATTGTTAAGGTTGTCCAACGCCTGCAGTGACGGGGGTGGTCTTTGAGGCAACAGCGGGGCATTAGACTCCTCGCGGATTAACTCCAGGCCCAGGCCTTCGTCGTGGTGCGGACCAAAGGTGGAGTGGTCATCCAGGCTCAGCGCCACATTCATGCCTATCCCCACTCCCAAGCCCATCCCGTAGCCACTGTCCTTGCCACCGTTGCTAACATTATTGACCAGCTTATTCATAAGGTTCCGGTTCTGCTCGGTTGAGCGCTCATGGGAATTGTTGAGGTAGGAGGGGATATAATTGGAGGTGAGCTCTTTCAGGATCTTCTTTTCCAGGGTGGTCTCCTTGTGGTTATAACCCCGATCAATGATCTGGACGCAGTCACTCATGTACTCAGCGCTGGCGACGCTGTAGCTGTTGCCATGGTTACCATTCAGTGGTAGAGTATCCATGACACTTGTATCCCGGGCATTGTTCAGGATTCCCTCTGGAATGACAAACATGGGTTGGGTTGGGGGGTAGAGTGGGCGAATGAGAAGGGTGAAATCTGATGGGATGTAATTGCCACAGCTAAATGTCAGCCATTTTTACAAACACAAATAACACCAATCAAACACTGTGGCCCTTTCATTCTGAAATATGTCCTAGCCCTCAAGCACTCTCAGCACCTAATGTCACAGACAATTCTATAAAGTGAACTTTGTGGACATCAAGACTCTAGAGCATTTGGATTAGGTAAACTATATAGCATTAAACATTAAAAGCCTGTATACTGCAAATATGAACATCATACACACTTACCTTGTTACAAAAATAAGACCAAATTTCACTTCTCATTAAAATTGTATAGATTATTCTATGGCAGTGATGAAAACACTGATATATGTGACATGCAACAACACAAAGCTCAAGCACAGCACAAAAACAAAAAGGTTATGCACTAAATTCAAGCAAAGAAAGACAAAAATTATAGCCATGCATTTAACACTTAAAGTCAACACAAACCAGCTGTAAATTTGGAGCCCAGCCATATTGTCCCATATGAGCATTGCAATGTTGTAATACTGGAAGAAATGATTTAGTCATGTCTGCTTTGTCCATGTGAACAGAACTAGCCCTCTCTCTAGACATGAATTAGTTAAAACATTTCAGAATCAACCCAAACTGGAGGAAAGGATACTTTCTGTTCTCTCTGTAGCGTGAACAACTAACACATTTTATCAGTTTGACCAAGTCTATGCAGCATCAAAGCAACATTTTTGGCCATAATTCAAACTACATCAGACAAGGCTATCCAGCTTGTTAAAAGGGTCAAGCCTACAAATTTGAACTCTTGAAAATTCGACAAGATTCACAAGTCCTTCAGAAAGTAAATTAGCTTGATCCAAGTACAGTAAAAATTAAAATTAAAAAGAGTGCATAAACAAAGGCACAAATGTTAAATATTCACTGGAGAATACAGATCAATTTGTATTGATGTGTCTTATGAAATGTTGAGTTGAGTCAAAATGTTGACTGTAATTCCATTAGCTTATTTAGAGTGTGATACCAAATGGGCCAATGGATATTTGCCTTGTAAGAAGCAGCAAATGCCTCACATCGTTTTTACATCAACTAGTGCAAACTACAGTAAACAGTGGAATTCAGGATGAGATCTAAACTGTTTTTTACAGGTCTATTTGAACTGGGGAAGGCCTTTGTCATAAAAGAATGCTATTACTTCCAAAGGGAATGACATTTCGTTTTCATTACCCCTTTGTCAGAATCGAGTGAAAAGAAAGTAAAGCCAAAGTCAATTACATTTGATAAGCAATGTTTAGTTTGACTCCCATACTTGTCTCTCTGTAGGGCTCTTTTAGGGACAGCATGAGGGGAAGGAAAGAAGAAAAGAAAACACAATAAGCATAACAGTGACAGGTAGAAGAGAAATGTGCACATACAGTATGCTGATGACGCATCAAGAAAATGTTTTTGGAATGCAATCGTTTTATGTCACCATGCAGATTTTGCGTACCCATAGAAAGAACCACAATCAAATCAAGTATTAACAAATATAAAGGGAAAGACGTTTTGGTATAACCGTTGAATCGCAGAATCCTTGGGGTAAAACATGGCAACAGTACTTGAGCCTCAAATGCACCAGTAAATCTTTCGTTGCATTAGCATTTTCATCCTTCTAGATATTTCTTTTACATCTATGGCAATGTAAGTGAATTATAGCCCTCTGTCAGAGCTCCGATGCAGTACTTGTATTGCATACATAAATTATCCCCTGATCAAAGCTCTCTGTGAGTTTTTATCTCATTTTTACACGAGTTTCTCAGTTTTACAGACTCACAAAGTTACAGCGATCTCATATTGACTGCCCAGAGTTTGAATAAAATAATAAGAGCTCTGCCTGGAGAAAAAAAAAAGCATTTCAGTAGTCAAACTAATCCCAGACTAAAGTGGATTTCTTGTTGGCTGATCGCGAAGGTTTCTAATACTTAGAGCCAATATTTGTATTGATGTTATAGTCAAAGAACAATATGTTTAAGTTACTTTACAATTAAAGTTTTCAAGTTAAAGGGCAATTTAGTCATTGAAGGAGGCGGAAAACTATTTGTCTTAAAATTAGGAGATGATATTCATGAAAACACTAAAATACTCAAATTAATGGCAATCCTTATGTTTGCTCTTAATACTATTCTTTTCTATGCAATAGAAATGAATTGCATTTTAAATTTAAATATCAGATTCAGTTACATTTATCGCGAACAACGTTTGACAATACAACAGCAGCATAAAAAGAAAGAAATGCTAAGACTAAAAACAGAGAGACAGTGGACATGGCACACAAGCTGTACTGACAACAGAGCACATTTAAAATAAATGACTGGGGATGTATCCGGCTCCCTACGGGCACCCATTCTTATCATTTTTACAATGGCTATGTCGGCCAAAGAGCCATGCATGAGTGTAACTTGTGTAACCGAATTGTAAGCCCTGACCAGAAGCCAGGACACACCCCAATGAAAACCCCCAAAGCGGAACAAACCTGTAGGATTTCTGTGAAAAAGCTTTAGTTTGTTCAATGCTAACACACAACATTTAGAGCAGTGTTTTTTTTAATCAAAGCCCTGTAAAAACCCTCAAGGGTGAGCACTGGCATTTTAGCTTAGTGCAAGTCCATTACTTTTAACTCTCCAATCATAAAGTTGCTTTCTGTTCCTTGGCAGGTACAGAGCCAGCTCACAGTTTCCCCGGGACCAGACATGAAAAAAACACTGCCCTAGCCACAATGTTAAAGAATGAAAAGAAGCTAGCACACCTTGTGTGTTGTACATGCCCAGAGGGTTGTTATAGACTCCCGATTCCCCAAGCAATGTATTATAAGGATTGTTAGTGCCATGAGGACGTAGGAGTGCATTAGGTATTAGATGGTTAGCCATAGCCCCTGGAGCAGCCAGAAAGAGACAGAGTGAAGCAGAAAAAAAAACAGAAGAGAATAAGAGCGGAGAGACAGAAAAAAAGGTAGGTGGGTAGATAAATTGAGATATAGATAGAGAGAAAGAGAGAGAACATACATATCAGTTGGGCAGATGCAGCTGAGCTATGACAGCCATTAACATCCAAATGATCACATGATCATTAATGTGAGGGGTTTTGCTACATGAAAGTGGCAGAGCTGAACCGACATGGCTAATGGGGCCGAAGGAAAGTGTGGTAATTGTATTGTTAATGCCGGCCATTAGTGTTAAGCCTGTTTTTGTGCTCCACAATCAGGCAGCATACTCGTGTTAACAAACATAAATTACAAAAGCACCGACATGGCCAACACAACACATGTACTGTTACATTTCTAGACTCTAACAGAACAAAATACAATAATCACTCAGGACACTGTTTGGTCTTTGAGGCTGAAGTAATACATAAAAAAAGAAAGTGCTCCAAATTCATTTAATTGACTGTTCGCTCAACACCTTCCCTTAACAGAGATTGCAATGGTAACTAAGAACGGCATGCCTGTCAAGCTTCAGATTTCTCCACATGCGGTGTGCATGGGGCTACTCTTTATTTATCCTGATACAATACATTTGTTTTTTGGTGTCTTTTTTCAACCTTTCAAAGACCAAGAACAAAGGAGCAAAAATCATTGCAGAGAAAGAATTAAAGTCATTTTTTTGCTTTGCGCGGACGTGTGATGCAATCGTTAACATACTGTATCTTAGCTAGCTACAGTAGTAACCCAGTGTTATTTCCAAGGCCTAGGAGAACAATATTGACTAACTACATTAGTATATGGGGTTACAGTACAGTTTACTTAAAAAAAAAAAAAAAAAAAGAAGCTCATCCTTGAGCATAAGGACTGTGTAGTATTTTCCCAGTGTGTGGAAGCAGGTCCTGGATGCTATCGGAGTTTAGGCTAATGTTAGTGGTTCTTTATTCAATTGCTACTCCACAGATAGCGTTACATGAAGTTGAGGTTCAAGTGCAAACATACCGCTTAAAATATGAAAATGTATGTAAGCACAGAAGTCATGCTTATGTTAGAAGAAAAATATGTCAGATATGGCATTTTTCCTTTTCTTTTCAACCAACTGATGAAGCTAAGCTTAGTTGAGCTAGCTAGCTAGAGTGGTAAATCTGTCACCATTATCATCTTAACTGCACATATGCTGTAACAGGACATTATTGTTATTGTTTGTGGTATTGCCAATCTTATGAACTTAAAAGGGATCATTTTCTTCAAAGAGCAAAATTCACATTTTTTTCTAATTCTCTGCTGAAATAGCCTATGCATAAGTGCTCCCTTAGGTCAAGATGGTCATTAGTTTGCTCCAACCTCGTCTCCTTCGCACAAACAGAACAGAGGCTCATTTTCTTTTTATGAAATGCTTGCCCTCAGGTACTTGCTGCCAGGATCTTGCCCAGACGACTCAGTTCGTCAGTTTCCCAACAACATAGTACCACACCAAAGCAACTGTCAGTCTGAGCCCAGTGATTAGCAGCAGGTTTGAGGGCTGCAATCTTAAACATGAATGGTGCAGAATCCCTGATGTGTTTTTTTTTTTTCTTGTTGATAATTTATTAAAAAAAATAATTTATTTTCAAGTGTTTGAATACATTATGCGGAATATCAATTACGCTGAAGACATTCACATTCATTTCCTGTTTACAAAATTTTTTCCCGACCCACTGCATGATATGGTGCTATTGTTTTTAAAGCAGCAAATTCAAGATTTATGAAGGCAATGTGCCAGAGCGGGTAAACATCTTTTAACGGAGGTACGAATACACAGCAATTAGATCCTCTGGCAGAGTGCACTGTTCTTTTATAATGCTCTGAATCTGTCAAACCAATGGAGAAAGATTTATTTATTTTTTTTAATATTCTAATGACTCTCCCTTATCTTTTTTAAAAAGTTGGTCTTTTTAAGGGGTTTCTTATTGCAGAAATATTTTCTATTTTGGAAGAAAAATAATTGCTTATTTATGCTCATCTTTCAGCATTTATCTAATTTTAGTTTAAGTTTAGTATTAACTAGGCATATTATGATCATCAAAATGTTTTGATAAAAAAACAGTAATTAGTTTTTTCTGTTGCTGCTTGCCCCAATTACAGTGTATTCCATAAACACCAGCCCCTTTTGAATTCTCCCAATGACAGATCCCTTATTGTGTCTGTGTTTGATAAATTGGACAATTTCTAAAACCGCACTGATTGTGTGGTGCAATAATCCCCAATGCTGGGATTAAATGAACATGCAACGCTATCAAGATGATTGCATGACTCTGCTCTCGAGAGGAGCGTCAGCTGCAAGCTCGCTCTCAGGTGCGAAGGAGAGAGAAGCCGGGGTGTGGAGATTCAAAATACAAATCAGCAAGAAATGTTCGCTCCTCAACTCATAATTCCTTAATAACTACATGGGAACAGCCACGCATCAGTGCAATTCTATTTGCATCTGTTCCTTATCATACTTGTGATGGCGGAACACAATTCCAGTTGCACTCTTGAGCTTGTGAGTGTTGTCTCTATCAGATTCAGCCTGGTAAGAAGCCAGGCGTATAAATTTGCGTTCATAATTTCTAGTTCCGCCTTTTGCTCTAATGGAAGATCCTTGTACGCTTTTCTTCAACTCCCGACCCACAGGCCCACCTCCCGCCCCAATTCAGCCTCTCCACAATGGATAAAGACTGTGTCTGTTGATGGTGCTAAGCTGAGTGCCTAATTATTGAGATCTTGACACTTCCTCCCTGTGTCGAACATTAATCCATCATTGTAACTATGCATTAGTGTCGACGCAAGCAGGCGCCCAGAGTGAATTTAGAGAGCAAG